>NC_034191.2:69988325-70055825 GCF_002021735.2 Oncorhynchus kisutch | reverse complement strand
TGCTATAGTGATTACATGCACATTAACTTTATGGAGCGACTCGAGACAAGTGTTTTCAGAAACCATTGCACTACAGTTCCTCTCATGTCTGTCTCCTCGCATGTCTGTCTCCTCTCCTGTCTGACTCCTCTCATGTCTGTCTCCTCTCCTGTCTGTCTCCTCGCATGTCTGTTTCCTCTCCTGTCTGTCTCCTCTCCTGTCTGCCTCCTCTCCTGTCTTTCTCCTCGCATGTCTATTTCCTCTCCTGTCTGTCTCCTCGCATGTCTGTCTCCTCTCCTGTCTGTCTCCTCTCCTGTCTGTCTCCTCTCATGTCTGTCTCCTCTCCTGTCTGTCTCCTCTCCTGTCTGTCTCCTCTCCTGTCTGTCTCCTCTCCTGTCTGTCTCCTCTCCTGTCTGACTCCTCTCATGTCTGTCTCCTCTCCTGTCTGTCTCCTCGGATGTCTGTCTCATCTCCTGTCTGTCTCCTCTCCTGTCTGTCTCCTCTCTTGTCTGTCTCCTCTACTGTCTGCCTCCTCTCTTGTCTGTTTCCTCTCCTGTCTGTCTCCTCTCTTGTCTGTCTCCTCTCCTGTCTGTCTCCTCTCCTGTCTGTCTCCTCTCTTGTCTGTCTATTCACCTGTCTGTCTCCTCTCTTGTCTGTCTATTCACCTGTCTGTTTACCTGTACAGCAGCAGCAGGTCTGGATGAGTCAGCTGACCCCCACAGCGTTCACTGTGTCTCCCTATCAAGCCTACTGCACACAGCCTCATCCAGAGACCCCCAAGGGCCCGTCAGACTGGTCTGTCAGTTATTGGCTCCGATCTGTATTCATAACTTCTGTCGAAACAACGGACATTCAATCTGTGCTCTCAACCTCAGTGAAGAGCAGTGGAGTGTGTGTGTGTGTGTGTGTTTGTGTGCGTGTGCGTGTTTGTGTGTGTGTACTGTATATAATCTCTTCTGTCATGGCAGGAAAATGTGACTTTATATCTGATTTTGAGACTCCTAAGATAAAGAGGGGAGTTCCATTCTGAGTGATGTTTTTTGATCGATGGAGCTGTGTCCCCTAGGTTCTGGGTCATGCTACCCATCAGGGTTAGGATCTAACCATGGACCTGGCTTTATCTGTTCTAACCTCATGGATTATGGAGTGCTCTGCTGAGAGGTAGAGCCGTAGGGGAATCCAGGTGGTCTGTTTACTGTAGACTGTCAGAGGTAGAGCCGTAGGGGAATCCAGGTGGTCTGTGTACTGTAGACCGTCGGAGGTAGAGCCGTAGGGGAATCCAGGTGGTCTGTGCACTGTAGACTGTCGGAGGTAGAGCCGTAGGGGAATCCAGGTGGTCTGTGCACTGTAGACTGTCGGAGGTAGAGCCGTAGGGGAATCCAGGTGGTCTGTGTACTGTAGACTGTCGGAGGTAGAGCCGTAGGGGAATCCAGGTGGTCTGTGTACTGTAGACCGTCGGAGGTAGAGCCGTAGGGGAATCCAGGTGGTCTGTGTACTGTAAACCGTCGGAGGTAGAGCCGTAGGGGAATCCAGGTGGTCTGTGTACTGTAGACTGTCGGAGGTAGAGCCGTAGGGGAATCCAGGTGGTCTGTGCACTGTAGACTGTCGGAGGTAGAGCCGTAGGGGAATCCAGGTGGTCTGTGTACTGTAGACTGTCGGAGGTAGAGCCGTAGGGGAATCCAGGTGGTCTGTGCACTGTAGACTGTCGGAGGTAGAGCCGTAGGGGAATCCAGGTGGTCTGTGCACTGTAGACTGTCGGAGGTAGAACCGTAGGGGAATCCAGGTGGTCTGTGTGCTGTAGACTGTCAGGACATGGGTTTGTGTTAGAGTGATGTGTATTTTGGCTTGAGGGCTTGGGGGTGTGTTTATCTGTAGTTGGTTTTAAAAATACATTTTTGACAGGTTATCTGTTGTGATGACCAGTGCTATACTCTAATGTCTGTCAAAATCAATAACAATTGATTGTTATGGATACTAACATTCATTCTACATTTTTGGGTTGAAATTCGTTCAAGTTCTTGGAAATATATAAACTGCATTTTCACTCAAACTAAAAAGCTGAGTGTCAGTAATTGAATGTTGAATGAACTCTGTAGTAATCAGCGGAGTCGGGTCCCTGATCACTTCGCAGGAGGCATGTTTTCATTTCCTCTCTATCCTGTCTACATCCATCACACACTGCTGCAGGTGATTCTTCGTCTCCTCTCCTCAGGGCCTAGCTTCAAACACACACACACATTCATACACACAAATATTAGTACAAAAACAGAATTACTTTGCCTGGGTATCCTTGGTGTGCTGGAGCTAAACCTCACTGTGGGAACTCCAAGACTCTCGCTAGTGAGATTTGCATGATTCCGTTGCCCTGTGTCCCGTGTCTCTCCCTGAAGAACCAGACTTGTTAATATAGTCAACAAACTCTGGTGGTAATTAATGAGAGAAGGCCTTTAAAACGACCCTGCTTGTCTCTCAGCATCCCGGACCAACAACACCACATAAGCACCACAACAACACTACTGGGTTGGGGATAGGTTAGCCAGAGGTTGCCTTGAGGCTGTCTGTCTGTCTGTGTTCTCTTTTGGTGTTTTGTTCAGTGTTCTGGTTTCCCTCTCCTTGCTCCCGGGCCCGACTGGGAGGATCTTCATTCTCTAAATGACTAAGTAATGTTTCTGCACTGTTTGGACCTGCTGAGTGACTGGTCTATCTAATCTTATTCACAGGGGTAATAAACCTGGACACACACACACACACACATCCTATTCACAGGGGTAATAAACCTGGACACACACACACACACATCCTATTCACAGGGGTACTATTCTATAAAGGGGAGGGCCAAGTCTGGTTGTTGTGCCCCTGGTGTGACGTTTAAAACTAAAATAATGAAGTGGCTGAAGCCAGAGTGCTCCTTGCCTCCTAACTCTATGGGCTGGCTTTGACTGACAGCTGAGAGAGGAAGGGTAGTCAATGTGCTGACATCCTTTGGCTAGGGAATATGTGTTACAGATACAGTTGAAGTCGGAAGTTTACAAACACTTAGGGTGGAGTTATTAAAACTCGTTTTTCAACCACTCCACACATTTTTTGTTAACAAAGTATAGTTTCGGCAAGTCCGTTAGGACATCTACTTTGTGCATGACACAAGTAATTTTTCCAACAATTGTTTACAGACAGATTATTTAACTTATAATTCACTGTGTCACAATTCCAGTGGGTCAGAAGTTTACATACACTAAGTTGACTGTGCCTTTAAACAGCTTGGAAAATTCCAGAAAATTATGTAATGGCTATAGAAACTTCTGATAGGCTAATTGACATCACTTTAGTCAATTGGAGGTTTACCTGTGGATGTATTTCAAGGCCTACCTTCACACTCAGTGCCTCTTCGCTTGACATCATGGAAAAATCAAAAGAACCTAAAAAAAAGAAAATAATTGTAGACCTCTACAAATCTGGTTCATCCTTGGGAGCAATTTCCAAACGCCTGAAGGTACCATGTTCATCTGTACAAACAATAGTATGCAAGTATAAACACCATGGGACCACGCAGCCGTCATACCGCTCAAGAAGGAGACACGTTCTGTCTCCTAGAGATTAACGTACTTTAGTGCAAAAAGTGCAAATCAATCCCAGAGCAACAGCAAAAGACCTTTTGTAGATGCTGAAGGAAACAGGGACAAACGTATCTGTATCTACAGTAAAACTAGTCCTACATCGACATCACCCGAAAGGCCGCTCAGCAAGGAAGAAGCCACTGCTCCAAAACCGCCATAAAAAAGCCAGACTACGGTTTGCAACTGGGGACAAAGATTGTACTTTTTGAAAAAATGTCCTCTGGTCTGATGAAACAAAAATAGAACTGTTTGGCCATAATGACCATCCCAACCGTTGAGCACGGGAGTGGCAGCATCATGTTGTGGGGGTACTTTGCTGGTGCACTTCACAAAATAGATGGCATGAGGGAGGAAAATTATGTGGATATATTGAAGCAACATCTCAAGACATCAGTCAGAAAGTTAAAGCTTGGTCGCAAATGGGTCTTCCAAATGGACAATGACCCCAAGCATACTTCCAAAGTTGTGGCAAAATGGCTAAAGGACAAGAAAGTCAAGGTATTGGAGGGGTCATCACAAAGCCGTGACCTCAATCCTATAGATTTTTTGGGGGGCAGAACTGAAAAAGCGTGTGCGAGCAGGGAGGCCTACAAACCTGACTCAGTTACACCAGATCTGTCAGGAGGAATGGGCCAAAATTCACCAAACTTATTGTGGGAAGCTTGTGGAAGGCTACCTGAAACGTTTGGCCCAAGTTAAACAATTTAAAGGCAATGCTACCAAATACTAATTGAGTTTATGTAAACTTCTGACCCACTGGGAATGTGATGAAAGAAATAAAAGCTGAAATAAATCATTCTCTCTACTGTTATTCTGACATTTCACATTCTTGAAATAAAGTGGTGATCCTAACTGACCTAAAACTGTCAGGTTGTGCGCTACTGGTGTAGAAGTCAGGTGCAGGAGAGCAGAGAGTTTTGATCTACTGGTGTAGAAGTCGGGTGCAGGAGAGCAGAGAGTTGTGCTCTACTGGTGTAGAAGTCAGGTGCAGGAGAGCAGAGAGTTGTGATCTACTGGTGTAGAAGTCAGGTGTAGGAGAGCAGAGAGTTGTGATCTACTGGTGTAGAAGTCAGGTGCAGGAGAGCAGAGAGTTGTGTTCTACTGGTGTAGAAGTCAGGTGCAGGAGAGCAGAGAGTTGTGATCTACTGGTGTAGAAGTCAGGTGCAGGAGAGCAGAGAGTTGTGATCTACTGGTGTAGAAGTCAGGTGCAGGAGAGCAGAGAGTTGTGCTCTACTGGTGTAGAAGTCAGGTGCAGGAGAGCAGAGAGTTTTGCTCTACTGGTGTAGAAGTCAGGTGCAGGAGAGCAGAGAGTTGTGCTCTACTGGTGTAGAAGTCAGGTGCAGGAGAGCAGAGAGTTCTGATCAGGCGCACACTTTATTTGTCAGAAGCAACAGACGGACACTGCGTCAAACAAACCTCCAGCCAAATGCAAAAGTGAAAAGCGCAATAAAGTCACAAAGATTATAAATGTTTAACAATTAAACATACTACGGGTTGAACATGGCACTCGGAGAAAAACCAGCCTGGCGCGTCACACAAAACACGTAACAAAAACAATTCCACACAAAGACATGGGGGGAACAGAGGGAATATATATGTATTGTGATTAGGGAATGTAAACCAGGTGTGCGAGGAAACAAGACAAAACAAATGGAACAATGGAAAGTGGAGCAGCGATGGCTAGAAGGCCGGTGACGTCGACAGCTGAACGCCGCCCGAACACGGAGAGGAGCCGACTTCTGCGGAAGTAGTGACAAAAACAACGAGTTGTTACTGGGATTAAATGTCAGGAGTTGTGAAAAACTGAGTTTAAATGTACTTGGCTAAGGTGTATGTAAACATCCGACTTCAACTGTATATATTAATAATTTGAATATGAGGTATTCATGTCTACATTGTACCGGATCACATAAGCAGATCAATATTCAACATTATTTTGAAGAATACAGACGACACCATTTGTTCATTGCTAATAAGTTACATTCTAATGATGTCTTTTATGACAAACAATGACAAGATAGTCGGGCACTCTATCAAACTCTCAGACATGAAGACTCAACCTGTGTTCTCAACCCTGACACAGATCTAGCTACCATTTTTTTATGTGATCGTTATCCTATCTGTTTATCTCCCAGTTCTACCAGCCAACTAGGTGAAGGATCCTCTGTCTGTCTCCCCACCCAAAGTCCTGGTCCCATCTGCTCGCAGAGAGATACAACATTTGTCAAAGTAGACTGCATAATGGCTTTGGCATCCTTATTATAATCTCAGCGTAATCTTCATTTGTCCACTGTTGGCAATGGGACACTTCTGGGTTTGGAAACATCAGGATCCCTAAGGGTCCTCGTTTCTTTCCCATGAACTCAAATCAGCCATGAAAGCTCATTTAACTCCCATTTACAGTGGAGAGCTAGCATATTAGCATATAATTTGAGGGGCAACATGAACTGCAGGTTTGTTGGTTTTCTATTGTGTTAGACTACATGTCCCAGAATTCATATGGGCAAAGTGAACTCACAAAATGTTCAGATTTGAAGGAACATGCCTTCAAAACATGCTCTGCTTTGAGTCTAGTACCGCCACCACCTAAAAACAAGGAAAGGCATAACGGTGGAACAAACCTTCCATTCTGTCTCTCCATTTGGCAGAGGCCCTCAGACGGCCACTACTCTGGCTGTATGTGGGTCACACACCGTTCCCAGCTGTTCACCCCCCAGTCAGCTGTGCCTTTTTCAATGCCCGCCAACATCTGCTACACAAAAACAATATCCAGCTTTTAGCACTCAAATAGAGGTTACGCCATATGCCAGCAAGCCACTTAGTTTCTGCCAGGGGAGCCGGGCCCTGCCTGCCTGCAATCGTTGAGGTAACAATGAAGCAGAGGGGTGCTGGGAAGTGAAGGGGAACTCAGCTAACTCTCGCTCTCCCTCTCTCTTTCTCTCTCCCCCTCTCTTTCTCTCTCCCCTCTCTTTCTCTCTCTCTCTGCTCTCTCTATCTTTCACTCTCTCTCTCTTTCTCTTTCACTCTCTCTCTGCTCTCTCTTTCTCTCTCTCGTTCTCCACCTTCTTTCTCTCTCTCTCCCTCTCCCTCTCTCCTCCCTCTCTCCTGTGCATGTTAGGCTTGGTGCTGATAATGTGACTGCTCACTAAGGCCGTCAGAGATGTGTGCCAGTGTGCATCTGCTCAAGGTGCTTTGGCAGCGTTGCCTTTTGAATATTAAAGTGCCGCCTAAACAACTGTTTGTCGGCCACAAGGTCTGCTCAAGTTGCTTTGTGTGTGGGTGTGTGTGTGTGTGTGTGTGTGTGTGTGTGTGTGTGTGTGTGTGTGTGTGTGTGTGTGTGTGTGTGTGTGTGTGTGTGTGTGTGTGTGTGTGTGTGTGTGTGTGTGTGTGTGTGTGTGTGTGTGTGTGTGTGTGTGTGTGTGTGTGTGGGTGTATGTGTATGTGTGTGTGTGTGGGTGTATGTGTATGTGTGTGTGTGTGTGTGGGGGGGGGGGTGTATGTGTGTGTGTGTGTGGGTGTATGTGTGTGTGTGTGTGTGTGTGTGTGTGTGTGTGTGTGTGTGTGTGTGTGTGTGTGTGTGTGTGTGTGTGTGTGTGTGTGTGTGTGTGTGTGTGTGTGTGTGTTTACACGACAGGTAAAACATACAGTGTGTCTACTGATGTTGTCACAATTAAATACAGACATGCTGTTCATTTTTTCAGTGGTGTGATGTGGTGCACGATTTCTACTTTCAGTGAATGAGTTCTATTGACACTGAGAGTTACGGTCACTATTCATAACAGTTAGTATCCATCTGTTTACACAGGCCTTATATACAGGCTTCATAACTATGGAGTAGGATGTTTTCTTCACCAACATCTCCACTTGTCAATAGGTCCCTATCAACTTCCCTTATTAGTGAGCTAGAAAGACAGGGTGAGAAATCATGCCATTTTAGTAATTTAAGACGAATAAAGACAGCAAATCTGGAACATATGGGCCGCAGTGCAGCTCAGTAACACCAAGATCTGATAATGGACTTTTAATTCAATATGGGAGCCTAAGGTCCCAAAATAGAGATCACAGGTAACCAAGCAGCAGCCATTTGGTGACTGTACAGACAATATACATTATTGTCTCTTTGGTCTGCTCTGCTGCACATTGCAAATAGACTGTCTGTAGTTCTGTCCTCTAACAGTGGCACGATTAACATTTATCCCTAACATAATTCATTGTCTTTTTCTACCTCTGCTCTCTAGCCAAGATCTGCTCTGTTCTGCTCTGATCTGCTCTGTTCTGCTCTGATCTGCTCTGCTCTGTTCCACTCTGCTCTCTTCTGCTCTGCCTGTTCCACTCTGTTCTGCTCTGCTCCGCTCCGTTCTGCTCCGCTCCGCTCCGCTCTGCTCCGCCCTGTTCTACTCCGCTCTGTTCTGCTCTATTCTGCTCTGCTCTGCTCTGTTCTGCTCTGCCTGTTCCACTCTGTTCTGCTCCGCTCCGTTCTGCTCCGCTCTGTTCTGTTCTGCTCTGCCTGTTCCACTCTGTTCTGCTCTGCTCCGCTCCATTCTGCTCCGCTCCGCTCTGCTCTGCTCCGCCCTATTCTACTCCGCTCTGTTCTGCTCTATTCTGCTCCGCTCTGTTCTGCTCTGTTCCACTCTGTTCTGCTCTGCCTGCTCCGCTCTGTTCTGCTCTGCTCCGCTCCATTCTGCTCCGCCCTATTCTGCTCCGCTCTGTTCTGCTCTGTTCTGCTCTGTTCCACTCTGTTCTGCTCTGCCTGCTCCGCTCTGTTCTGCTCTGTTTTGCTCTCTGTTCTGCTCTGCTCCGTTCTGTTTTCCTCTGGTCTGTTCTGCTCCACTCTGTTCTGCTCTGTTCTGTTTTCCTCTGCTCTGTTCTGCTCCACTCTTTTCTGCTCCGTTCTGCTCCACTCTGTTCTGCTCTGTTCTGTTTTCCCCTGCTCCGTTCTGCTCCACTCTGTTCTGCTATGCTTCAGCCCCTCCAGGATATGATGAGTTGTTGTTAATCAGCAAAATACTGGTGAGAAAATCAGTGGAGGTCTGCACAGCTTTAGGATGATATTTAACAAGATAAAATGGGGAGAGATGTGATGATCTGCTTGTGCCAGGTTGTGTTAAATGATGTTTTGGTGTTGTTGTCATTTATGTGGTAGTCTTGGTCATATCCAATAGAAAAACAACTAATGCAATTGTTGTATTAGCTGTGCTATTATTAGTTATAAATCAAATCAAATCCCATTTTATTTGTCACATACACATGGTTAGCAGATGTTAATGTGAGTGTAGCGAAATGCTTGTGCTTCCAGTTCCAACCGTGCAGTAATATCTAACAAGTAATCTAACAATTTCACAACAACTACCTTATACACACACAGGAGTAAAGGAATTTTTATTTTTTATTATTTTTTATTTCACCTTTATTTAACCAGGTAGGCTAGTTGAGAACAAGTTCTCATTTGCAACTGCGACCTGGCCAAGTTAAAGCATAGCAATTCGACACATACAGTGCCTTGCGAAAGTATTCGGCCCCCTTGAACTTTGCGACCTTTTGCCACATTTCAGGCTTCAAACATAAAGATATAAAACTGTATTTTTTTGTGAAGAATCAACAACAAGTGGGACACAATCATGAAGTGGAACGACATTTATTGGATATTTCAAACCTTTTTAACAAATCACAAACTGAAAAATTGGGCGTGCAAAATTATTCAGCCCCTTTACTTTCAGTGCAGCAAACTCTCTCCAGAAGTTCAGTGAGGATCTCTGAATGATCCAATGTTGACCTAAATGACTAATGATTTTACGAGGGTATGTTTGGCAGCATGAGTGAAGGATGCTTTATTGCGATATAGGAAGCCGATTCTAGATTTAATTTTGGATTGGAGATGCTTAATGTGAGTCTGGAAGGAGAGTTTACAGTCTAACCAGACACCCAGGTATTTGTAGTTGTCCACGTATTCTAAGTCAGAGCCGTCCAGAGTAGTGATGCTGGACGGGTGAGCAGGTGCGGGCAGCGATAGATTGAAAAGCATGCATGCATGCACCAGGCGAGGCAATAATTTGAGAAACCAAGGCTGTCGAGTCTGCCAATAAGAATGTTGTGATTGACAGAGTCGAAAGCCTTGGCCAGGTCGATGAATAAGGCTGCACAGTAATGTCTCTTATCGATGGCGGTTATAATGTCGTTTAGAACCTTGAGTGTGGCTGAGGTGCACCCATGACCAGCTCTGAAACCAGATTGCATAGCGGAGAAGGTATGGTGGGATTCGAAATGGTCAGTAATCTGTTTGTTAACTTGGCTTTCGAAGACCTTAGAAAGACAGGGTAGGATAGATATAGGTCTGTAGCAGTTTGGGTCTAGAGTGTCATGACCGCGGCAGCTTTCCAATCTTTGGGAATCTCAGACGATACGAAAGAGAGGTTGAACAGGCTAGTAATACGGGTTGCAACAATTTCGGCAAATCATTTTAGAAAGAGAGGGTCCAGATTGTCTAGCCCGGCTGATTTGTAGGGGTCCAGATTTTGCAGCTCTTTCAGAACATCGGCTATCTGGATTTGGGTAAAGGAGAAATGGTGGGGGCTTTGGCGGGTTGTTGTGGAGGGTGCCGGGCAGTTGACAGGGGTAGGGGTAGCCATGTGGAAAGCATGGCCAGCCGTTGAGAAATGCTTATTGAAATTCTCAATTATAGTGGATTTATCGGTGGTGACAGTGTTTCCTAGCCTCAGAGCAGTGGGCAGCTGGGAGGAGGTGCTCTTATTCTCCATGGACTTTACAGTTTCCCCGAACTTTTTTGAGTTAGTACTACAGGATGCAAATTTCTGTTTGAGAAAGCTTGCCTTAGCTTTTCTAACTGCCTGTGTATATTTGTTCCTAACTTCCCTGAAAAGTTGCATATCACGGGGGCTATTCGATGCTAATGCAGAACGCCACAGGATGTTTTTGTGCTGGTCAAGGCGTGAACCAAGGACTATATCTATTCTTAGTTCTACATTTTTTGAGAGGGGAATGCTTATTTAAGATGGTGAGGAAGGCACTTTTAAAGAATATCCAGGCATCATCTACTGACGGGATGAGGTCAATGTCATTCCAGGATACCCCGGCCAGGTCGATTAGAAAGTCCTGCTCGCAGAAGTGTTTCAGGGAGCGCTTGACAGTGATGAGGGGTGGTCGTTTGGTCGCAGACCCATTACGGATGCAGGCAATGTGGCAGTGATCGCTGAGATCTTGAAAACAGCAGAGGTGTATTTGGATGGCGAATTAGTTAGGATGACATCTATGAGGGTGCCCGTGTTTACTGATTTGGGGTTGTACCTGGTAGGTTCATTGATAAATTGTATGAGATTGAGGGCATCAAGCTTAGTTTGTAGGATGGCCAGGGGGTTAAGCATGTCCCAGTTTAGGTCACCTAGTAGCAGGAGCTCAGAAGATAGATGGGGGGAAATCAGTTCACATATAGTATCGAGGGCACAGCTGGGGGCAGAGGGAGGCCTATAGCAAGCGGCAACAGTGAGAGACTTGTTTCTGGAAAGGTTCATTTTTAGAAGTAGAAGCTCAAATTGTTTGGGTACAGACTTAGAAAGTAATACAGAACTCTGCAGGCTGTCTTTGCAGTAGATTGCAACACCGCCCCCTTTGGCAGTTCTATCTTGGCGGAAAACGTTACAGTTAGCAATGGAGATTTCAGGGTTTTTGGTGGTTTTCCTAAGCCAGGATTCAGACACGGCTAAGACATCTGGGTTGGCAGAGTGTGCTAAAGCAGTGAGTAAAACAAACTTAGGGAGTAGGCTTCTAATGTTAACATGCATGATTAAGAGTATGTACATATAAATATATGGATGAGCGATGGCCGAACGGCATAGGCAAGATGCAGTAGATGGTATAGAGTACAGTATATACAGTGGGGCAAAAAAGTTTTTAGTCAGCCACCAATTGTGCAAGTTCTCCCACTTAAAAAGATGAGAGAGGCCTGTAATTTTCATCATAGGTACACTTCAACTATGAAAAAAATCCAGAAAATCACATACATTTTTTATTCATGTATTTGGAAATTATGGTGGAAAATAAGTATTTGGTCACCTACAAACAAGCAAGATTTCTGGCTCTCACAGACCTGTAACTTCTTCTTTAAGAGGCTCATCTGTCCTCCACTCGTTACCTGTATTAATGGCACCTGTTTAAACTTGTTATCAGTATAAAAGACACCTGTCCACAACCTCAAACAGTCACACTCCAAACTCCACTATGGCCAAGACCAAAGAGCTGTCAAAGGACACCAGAAACAAAATTGTAGACCTGCACCAGGCTGGGAAGACTGAATCTGCAATAGGTAAGCAGCTTGGTTTGAAGAAATCAACTGTGGGAGCAATTATTAGGAAATGGAAGACATACAAGACCACTGATAATCTCCCTCAATCTGGGGTTCCACGCGTCAATCAGCGTCAATATTATTGTCCGATGCTATCCGGAACATATCCCAGTTCACGTGATCGAAGCAATCTTGAAGCGTGGAATCAGATTGGTCGGACCAGCGTTGATCAGACCTGAGAAGGGGTGTTTTCTGTTTTAGTTTCTGTCTATAGGCTGGGAGCAATAGGAATCTCATTCCTTTGGTCAGGTGGAGGCAGGGGAGAGGAGGGGGAAGGAATGTAGAGGCAGGTTGAGGCAGGGGAGAGGAGGGGGAAGGAAGGTAGTTGCAGGTTGAGGCAGGTTGAGGCCGGTGGAAGAGGTGAAGGCATAGGAGATGAGGGGGAAGGCAGGTGGAGACAGGTGGAGGCAGGTAGAAGCAGGTGGAGGCAGGGGAGAGGAGGGGGAAGGAATGTGGAGGCAGGTGGAGGCAGGTGAAGGCAGGTGGATACAGGGGGAGGCAGGGGAGAGGAGGGGTAGACAGAGTGATCCTGTCCCACAGACATGCACTCAGGGGGTGGATACACAGATGAGCCATGGACGACAGGTCGGGGCTGCTTTTTGGAGGTCATGGTTAGTTAAGGGGGGGGTTAATAGCAGGTGGGCACACACAAACACACACACACACACACACACGCACACTCTGTCCTGTGACAGGACTTGTATATTACACTCTGAGATGAATCCAGTCATGAATGCTGATTAGATCAGCTGTGAGCTTTAATGACCTTGCTTCGATGTAGGTACTGTGGGGGATACTATAGCAGTAAGGCCACTTTGGGGTTTGAAAGACCCTGGAGAGGATGGACTTACCTGCCTTAGTTAAGAGTCATCATGTTCCAGCTGACGACATGCATACAGTACATACTCATATCACAAGCTTGGACCGCAAATAACCTTTTCAAAATAGCTTTTGGCTCTCTGTTGCATTTCATTTAATCTGATAAAAAAAAATATATTTAATCGCCTTTTTGTCCAAATGCTGTTATTGGTGTTACTCTGAGTGTGAAAAAAGGCTGGTGCATATTTGGCTCCAACCAATCCCAACCGGAGTCTATCTTCAGCAGAGAGGAAGAGGTGAAGCGAAAGGGCTTACTCAGCCTCAAAATCTGTCCACGCGAGAAGAAAGCATGAAGCAGACCAAGTGAGGATTTTTTGTCTGGAGGTCAATGAAAGTGTCGCATTTGGTCAACATAAAGTTTTGCTAATTACTAATTTGCTAAGTGATGCTTATTTGAGTGAACAGAAGTTTCGTAAAATGTAGATTGTTGCGAATGTACTGATATAAGTCACACATGGCATCCCGGCAACTTTGAGATAAAACAATTTAATATATTTTGCCTGTTGTTCATTGGCTAGAATGGTCCCACATGCTCTTGTCTCCTCCTGACTGCCATTGCTTAAATGTATTCCCATTGTTAGAGATGACAGTCCAATATATTTTCAATATAATAGATCATGTTTGTCTGTAGTCACGTGCCACACAATGTTCTGTTCTGAGGAGCAGCTTACAGACAATTAAGTCATCCATTCCCAGAGTTCTGCATGACAAGAACAACAACAAATGTTACAGAGGGTTCCGCTCTCATCCACAGTTCCAATGGCTTCATCCATTCCTCTAATTAATACAAACATGTTTCCTACGGTATTTGAGCTTATCTTCTATAAAACTAGATTTCCACTCTACTTTGAGGCATAGATATTCCCCTTGTTGAAATAGACTGTTGAAGTAGATGTGGACAGTTCTGTCTCGTGCACTTCCTTGTGTAGTCAGAGGAGGGCACTGCTTAAGAGGGCGACCACATGCTCTCAGTTGATGATCAATTTGGTGTGTGTGTTAATGTGTGTGTCCCTATGCGTATGCGTGTGTTTATGTGTTTGTGTGTGTTTATGTATGTGCGCGTGTGTGTGCGCGTGTGTGTGTGTTTATGTGTCTGTGTGTGTTTGTGTCTGTGTGTGTCTGTATTTCTATGTGCGTGTGTTTACGTGTGTGTGTGTGTGTTTGTGTGTCTGTGTGTGTGTCTGTGTGTGTCTGTGTGTGTCTGTATTTCTATGTGCGTGTGTTTACGTGTGTGTGTCTGTGTGTGTGTCTGTGTGTGTGTCTGTGTGTGTGTCTGTGTTAGGGGAAGGGTGATGGTGATGGTAAATATAGATGTTGGTATGAATATATGGTCAGTACAACGACAATATACTGTAATAACCACATGCCAACAAACAACATTACACTCTCTCTCTTCCAGGTCAATCAGGGTGCGTTGTATCAGGCTGTTAGGTGTCTCTGTTGTGCTATACATTACAATAAGTAACATAGACAGACTAGCACAAGCATTATGCTAATGATCCAATGATTATGTTAATTAATTTGTACTAGTCCAGTGCTGGGATAGCGTTTTAGTTGGACTATTAATAGAATCACTACCAGTTAGATCACATGGGATAAACATGCTCTTTATATCTCTATAATACTGTTTGTCCTTACTAGTCTTGGCATGTGTTTTCAGTGGTCCAGAGGATATGGTATGAAATAACAATGTGGAATGCACTGTTTCCTGTCCGCATATTAATTCAATCAATCTTATCACTGTACCAGCATCACTCTATCAGACACTGATTTGCAGAAGAGAAAATGCTGATATTGCAATATTTTTTAAAATGTCCAATTATGAAAATAATTGTGTTATTTTCATCCTCAACTGTCCACCTGCTCGTTGTCTTCTCAGCTGTATCTACAATATTAACTGAATATCATATTTAGTCATATTTAGTCAGATGTAATAATATGTATTCGTATGTAATCATATGTTATCATATTTAATCATATTTAGTCATATTTATTCCTATTTAATCATATTTACTAATTGTGAATCCCACTGTTGCTCTGTGTGAGACAAAGGGCACATGTTAACGTGTTCTATGCTGTACATCCATGTTTAAAGTGAGGTCTCTGTCATGTTACAGTCAGTCACATTACATCTAAGAGATGTTCAGAAGCAGAATGTCTGGTTGGGACTTCCTCAGCCATACTCCAGCTGTGATGTCTGTCTGTGATGAGCATCATTAAAGGCTATGGCGTGGCTCAAACAGGAAGAGTGAGACACTCTGTCACCAAACAAAACATTCAACTGTGGCGTCATTGGGCCGCACCCCGGATGTTTTTGATCCAGCCCCAAACACTTTGAGAGGTGGACCGCTCACGTCCCTTTAGCCATCCCCCACCCCTACAGCACCGGTTAGATGTCAATGTCATCACTCAGCAAAACGCCTGTCACTCAGTCAGAGTCTGCAGCATAGCACAGAGCAAATACGGTTATTTGGAACGTCTTCCAAAAGAGTTGCAAAACAAGTGAGCAGGTTGAGCAGGTTGAGGCAGCAGTGAATGAGGTGGAGAGGGCAGAACAGCCAGAAAGTCAAAGCGCAGCAGCAGCAGAGTTACCCACATGTTTGTGCAGGGTTGGTGGTAGTTAACTAGCTATTCTCCCTCAGCATAATGGTTGGTGGTAGTTAACTAGCTATTCTACCTCAGCATAATGGTTGGTGGTAGTTAACTAGCTATTCTCCCTCAGCATAATGGTCGGTGGTAGTTAACTAGCTATTCTCCCTCAGCATAATGGTTGGTGGTAGTTAACTAGCTATTCTCCCTCAGCATAATGGTTGGTGGTAGTTAACTAGCTATTCTCCCTCAGCATAATGGTTGGTGGTAGTTAACTAGCTATTCTCCCTCAGCATAATGGTTGGTGGTAGTTAACTAGCTATTCTCCCTCAGCATAATGGTTGGTGGTAGTTAACTAGCTATTCTCCCTCAGCATAATGGTTGGTGGTAGTTAACTAGCTATTCTCCCTCAGCATAATGGTTGGTGGTAGTTAACTAGCTAGTCTCCCTCAGCATAAGGGTTGGTGGTAGCTAACTAGCTAGTCTCCCTCAGCATAAGGGTTGGTGGTAGCTAACTAGCTATTCTCCCTCAGCATAATGGTTGGTGGTAGCTAACTAGCTATTCTCCCTCAGCATAATGGTTGGTGGTAGCTAACTAGCTATTCTCCCTCAGCATAATGGTTGGTGGTAGCTAACTAGCTAGTCTCTCTCAGCATAAGGGTTGGTGGTAGCTAACTAGCTATTCTCCCTCAGCATAATGGTTGGTGGTAGCTAACTAGCTATTAAACCTCAGCATAATGGTTGGTGGTAGCTAACTAGCTATTCTCCCTCAGCATAATGGTTGGTGGTAGCTAACTAGCTATTCTCCCTCAGCATATTGGTTGGTGGTAGCTAACTAGCTATTCTCCCTCAGCATATTGGTTGGTGGTAGCTAACTAGCTAGTCTCCCTCAGCATAATGGTTGGTGGTAGCTAAGTAGCTAGTCTCCCTCAGCATAAGGGTTGGTGGTAGCTAACTAGCTAGTCTCTCTCAGCATAAGGGTTGGTGGTAGCTAACTAGCTATTCTCCCTCAGCATACGGGTTGGTGGTAGCTAACTAGCTAGTCTCCCTCAGCATAAGTGTTGGTGGTAGCTAACTAGCTAGTCTCCCTCAGCATAAGGGTTGGTGGTAGCTAACTAGCTATTCTCCCTCAGCATACGGGTTGGTGGTAGCTAACTAGCTAGTCTCCCTCAGCATAAGTGTTGGTGGTAGCTAACTAGCTAGTCTCCCTCAGCATAAGGGTTGGTGGTAGCTAACTAGCTCTTCTCCCTCAGCATAAGGGTTGGTGGTAGCTAACTAGCTATTCTCCCTCAGCATAAGGGTTGGTGGTAGATAACTAGCTCTTCTTCCTCAGCATAAGGGTTGGTGGTAGCTAACTAGCTAGTCTCCCTCAGCATAAGGGTTGGTGGTAGCTAACTAGCTAGTCTCCCTCAGCATAATGGTTGGTGGTAGCTAACTAGCTAGTCTCCCTCAGCATAAGAGTTGGTGGTAGCTAACTAGCTAGTCTCACTCAGCATAAGGGTTGGTGGTAGCTAACTAGCTAGTCTCCCTCAGCATAAGGGTTGGTGGTAGCTAACTAGCTAGTCTCCCTCAGCATAAGGATTGGTGGTAGCTAACTAGCTAGTCTCCCTCAGCATAAGGGTTGGTGGTAGCTAACTAGCTATTCTCCCTCAGCATAAGGGTTGGCGGTAGATAACTAGCTCTTCTTCCTCAGCATAAGGGTTGGTGGTAGCTAACTAGCTAGTCTCCCTCAGCATAAGGGTTGGTGGTAGCTAACTAGCTAGTCTCCCTCAGCATATTGGTTGGTGGTAGCTAACTAGCTAGTCTCCCTCAGCATAAGGGTTGGTGGTAGCTAACTAGCTAGTCTCCCTCAGCATAAGGGTTGGCTAGTGCTAATAAGATAGTCTTAGTGCTCAGCATCTTTAAGCTATTGAGTATCAGTCAGAGTTATTTCACAGTATATTTAGTTTAAAACTAACTAATGACATGTTGCACCTCTATCTTGCTTCCTTGTAGATGAGCAAAGGAGGAGGATAGATGAAAACAGCAGGTCAGTGGCAGCAGCAGTCAGGGGTAACAGTAGGGAAGAGGATGATTTAGGTGAGTCATATGATTGAGTGTAGTCTGGCCCAGAAAGGCTCTGGAGCAACGAACCGCCCTTGCTGTCTCTGCCTGGCCGGTTCCCCTCTTTCCACTGGGATTCTCTGCCTCTAACCCTATTACAGGGGCTGAGTCACTGGCTTACTGGGGCTCTCTCATGCTGTCCCTGGAAGGGGTGCGTCACCTGAGTGGGTTGATTCACTGTTGTGGTCATCCTGTCTAGGTTGGCGCCCCCCCTTGGGTTGTGCCATGTCGGAGATCTTTGTGGGCTATACTCAGCCTTGTCTCAGGATGGTCAGTTGGAGGTTGAAGATATCCCTCTAGTGGTGTGGGGGCTGTGCTTTGGCAAAGTGGGTGGGGTTATATCCTTCCTGTTTGGCCCTGTCCGGGGGTGTCCTCGGATGGGGCCACAGTGTCTCCTGACCCCTCCTGTCTCAGCATCCTGTATTTATGCTGCAGTAGTTTATGTGTCGGGGGGCTAGGGTCAGTTTGTTATATCTAGAGTACTTCTCCTGTCCTATTCGGTGTCCTGTGCGAATCTAAGTGTGCGTTCTCTAATTCGCTCCTTCTCTCTTTCTTTCTCTCTCTCGGAGGACCTGAGCCCTAGGACCATGCCCCAGGACTACCTGACATGATGACTCCTTGCTGTCCCCAGTCCAACTGGCCGTGCTACTGCTCCAGTTTCAACTGACCTGAGCCCTAGGACCATGCCCCAGGACTACCTGACATGATGACTCCTTGCTGTCCCCAGTCCACCTGACCGTGCTGCTGCTCCAGTTTCAACTGTTCTGCCTTATTATTATTAGACCATGCTGGTCATTTATGAACATTTGAACATCTTGGCCATGTTCTGTTATAATCTCCACCCGGCAAAGCCAGAAGTGGACTGGCCACCCCACATAGCCTGGTTCCTCTCTAGGTTTCTTCCTAGGTTTTGGCCTTTCTAGGGAGTTTTTCCTAGCCACCGTGCTTCTACACCTGCATTGCTTGCTGTTTGGGGTTTTAGGCTGGGTTTCTGTACAGCACTTTGAGATATCAGCTGATGTACGAAGGGCTATATAAATACATTTGATTTGATTTTGATTTGAGGTGACTCAGATGTAGGCCCAAAACAAGTTAAGCTTCCTCAGAATACCCTTGCAAACTAAAGACACACACCAGACAAGACACAGAGACAGCAACAGAAGAGTAGAGGATGAAGAGAGACACCAGACAAGACACAGAGACAGCAACAGAAGGATAGATGTTGGAGAGAGACACCAGACAAGACACATAGACAGCAACAGAAGGATAGATGTTGGAGAGAGACACCAGACAAGACACATAGACAGCAACAGAAGAGTAGCAGATGGAGATAGACACCAGACAAGACACATAGACAGCAACAGAAGAGCAGAGGATGGAGAGAGACACCAGACAAGACACAGGGACAGCAGCAGAAGAATATGATATGATGGAGAGGGACACCAGAAGAACAGAACAGGCCATAATAGAAAGGAGACAGTAACAAACAAGAAGCTGCGACAGCAACAGACAACACACAGAGGAAGTGACAGAAGAGGGCAGATGGAGGGTGTTGAGCACACAGTCAACTTTATCACTTCAAGCTGCTCTATAGATTCTCATTAGTTTTATTTTGTTGCACAAATTATAACAGACAGGGAAAATTAAAACAGGGTTTACATAGAATTTGCAGGAGAGGTGAAAAAGCCTGTGAAATTACTATTAAAATGATTGTTTACTTTTACCATTTTTACAACCAGGACAGGACGAGAGAGGAGAGCAGTCAAGAGACAGCAACAGACGACACAGAGAAAACGATGGAGAGAGGCAGAGGAGGGGTGAGCACACAATACACTGTACCACTTAAAGTTGCTTTATGGATTCTAATTACTGCACTGTGTGTGTGTGTGCGTGTGTGTGTGTGTGTGTGTGTGTGTGTGTGTGTGTGTGTGTGTGTGTGTGTGTGTGTGTGTGTGTGTGTGTGTGTGTGTGTGTGTGTGTGTGTGTGTGTGTGTGTGTGAGAGAGAGAGAGAGAGAGAGAGAGAGAGAGAGGGTGTTTGGGTATGGTTGAAGGTGTTGAGTGGTTTTTGGCAATGAACAGTTTACAAAGAATTTGCAGGTGATGTACATGTTGTTCCAGAGAAGAGTGTTCCAGAGTAGCGAGTGTTCCAGGGTAGAGAGTGTTCCAGAGTACAGTGTTCCAGAGTAGAGAGTGTTCCAGAGTACAGAGTAGAGAGTGTTCCAGAGTACAGAGTAGAGTGTTCCAGAGTAGAGAGTAGAGAGTGATCCAGAGTAGAGAGTGACCCAGAGTAGAGTGTTCCCAGAGTAGAGAGTGTTCCAGAGTAGAGAGTGTTCCAGAGTAGAGTGTTCCAGAGCATAGAGTGTTTCAGAGTAGAGAGTAGAGAGTGTTCCAGAGTAGAGAGTAGAGAGTGATCCAGAGTAGAGAGTGTTCCCAGAGTAGAGTGTTCCAGAGTAGAGAGTGTTCCAGAGTAGAGTGTTCCAGCGTAGAGAGCTCCAGCGTAGAGTTTTCCAGAGGAGAGCATGTTCCAGAGTAGAGTGTTCCAGCGTAGAGAGTTCCAGATTAGAGAGTGTTCCAGCATAGAGAGTTCCAGAGTAGAGAGTGTTCCAGAGTAGAGAGTGTTCCAGAGTAGAGAGTGTTCCAGAGTAGAGAGTGTTCCAGAGTAGAGTGTTCCAGAGTAGAGAGAGTTCCAGCTTAGAGAGTGTTCCAGAGTAGAGAGTGTTCCAGAATAGAGGGAGTTCCAGAGTAAAGAGTGTTCCAGCATAGAGAGTTCCAGAGTAGAGAGTGTTCCAGAGTAGAGAGTGTTCCAGAGTAGAGCGTGTTCCAGAGTAGAGAGTGTTCCAGAGTAGAGTGTTCCAGAGTAGAGAGAGTACCAGCTTAGAGAGTGTTCCAGAGTAGAGAGTGTTCCAGAATAGAGGGAGTTCCAGAGTAAAGAGTGTTCCAGAGTAGAAAGTGTTCCAGAGTAGAGAGAGTTCCAGCTTAGAGAGTGTTCCAGAGTAGAGAGTGTTCCAGAATAGAGGGAGTTCCAAAGTAGAGAGAGTTCCAGCTTAGAGAGTGTTCCAGAATAGAGGTAGTTCCAGAGTAGAGTGTTCCGTGCTTCTACACCTGCATTGCTTGCTGTTTGGGGTTTTAGGCTGGGTTTCTGTACAGCACTTTGAGATATCAGCTGATGTACGAAGGGCTATATAAATACATTTGATTTGATTTGATTTGATTCCAGTGTAGAGAGTGTTCCAGAGTAGAGAGTGTTCCAGAGTAGAGTGTTCCAGCGTAAAGAGAGTTCCAGCTTAGAGAGTGTTCCAGCATAGAGAGTGTTCCAGAGTAGAGAGTGTTCCAGCGTAGAGAGTGTTCCAGCGTAGAGAGTGTTCCAGAGTAGAGAGTGTTCCAGCGTAAGAGTGTTCCAGAGTATAGTGTGTTCCAATTGACTACTGGAAGTGTCTGCGGTGGGAAGGTGCAAGTGACCTGAAAAATATCTAATCTCTCAATGTTCATCTCAAAGTGACCTGTTGATCTCAAAGTGACCTGTTGATCTCAAAGTGCACCAAATCCACACATTAAGCTGTTGAAATTCATTTTTTGGCGAAGCCCTGTATGTCTTCCAATCCTAGAAACACCCCTCACAATGTAAAGTCAGTAGCTCCAACTTTGGCATGGATTAATCATGATAGAGCTGTCAGAACCCTGACCAGAATTAGCATGAAAACTTGAGCAGACAGGAGGTAATATTGAACGTCCAGATGGTTGTAGAGCAGAGACAGACATCCAGTGGCCATGTTGGCTTTATCTTTAATTCACATCCTCTCAGGCGCTCCTCGCCACATTGTTAGACATTCCTCTAGGGAGCTGGAAGCCACGCAAGTTGCAGCTATTTAAATATGGAGAGTTAAATAAGTTTAGTTAGTGTCAGTTTGCCTGGCACCCTAGCTAATGCATCTGTACAGTACATTGTAATGATATAGTACTTATTATGGGAAGGCTTTTCTCAGAACTGAAGATGACTTTTCGGGGGGACGTTGCCAAGAACTTGATGATGATTCTCAGAAAGGCAGTATGGCTTACGCATCACTGGTTCCAATAGCCTTATGACAACAATACAGTATTGGATTCATTTGTAAATTGTACATCTTTATTGATACATTCATAAAGCAAAATCAGTCTTGGATTTAAAAAAAATTGAATCATATAATTCCTTTTCTGGTTTTTGACTACCAAAACAGCTCAAATAGACAAGTGACAGGTCAATATCTAAAAGCCCAGCTGTAGACACACCCAAAACCAGGAGTCCAGATGTAGGCTCCAGAGACCCAGAGTTCCAGGGGCCTCATACCCAGGACTCAGACATCCCATCCTGGAGAGGTCTTGCCTGGTACCCCCTCCAGATGGCCAGGGCTCTGTGGTTGTTCCATCTGGCACTGAGAGAGAGAAAGTGATGAAAGATTTAGGGCTTGGGACTCACTCATCTGTTATCGATTATGCTGCAGATGTGCATGTGTATTTGTGTCATTTTGATTGACGGGGGAGAGGCAGACTGGACAAAAGCACAGCACATGAATGAACTCACAATGTCAAGTTGGCAACTCCACAAATAGACATTGGCACTGAGGCCTATGACGATGCTATCTAGTTTATTGCTTTCAGAGATTCAAATGTGAATATTGGTGGAATACTTAATGTTGACTTACTTTCCATCAAACTTTGTAAACTTGGAAGGACCCGATTGGGCTCAGAAAATTCCATGCGCGTTCACATTTCAGGAGCAACTGACAAACACATGTAAATGTGTTGGCGACAGGTTTGAAAAAGGCAAAATGAGGCGGTGCCCATCTTTTCAGATCAGTCATGTGTCACAAAGCCAGAGCGTCACTGCTCCACAGAGCCAGGGTAACCTTAATAATTAAGGTACAATTTTATAATGCATTTCTAATTTCCTACCAGACTGAAAAGCTTTATTGTGGAGTGGCTGACAACAAACCCACCCCCTGAATGGAGCTGAGTCCTGGGCTTCCACTAAACTGGTCATGAATGCACAAACCATCTGTTTTGCTGGCCGTTTGTCAATGCGAGCGTGGCGGTGGCAGCTGTCGGAGTGGTCCCGGGTTTGAATGATGGAGCGCAGGACCTTTGTTTAGTACTGTGACGGTGGCAGTGTGATGGCGGTGTGAGCTCTCTGTGACTCGGCCCACTCGCACCGGCCAGGCCAGCACCCAACACCACGCAGGAGAGACGGCTGCTATTATCAGCCTCACCAGTCAATCCTGACGTCGCCATAGAGATGAAGAGAGAGAAGGAGAGAGGGAAAGAGAGAGAGAGAGGAAGAGAGATAGGAAGGGAGAGAAAGAGAGAGAGAGGAAGAGAGAGGATGGGAGGGAAAGAAAGAGAGGAAGAGAGAGAGAAAGAGAGGGATGACAAAGAGACAGGAAAAAAGATAAGAATAGATAGACCAGAGATCATCAACTAGTTTCAGCCGCGGGCCGATTTTTTCTTGAACGGAGGGTCAGGGGACCGGAACATAATTATAATAATCATTTGTAGAATGCAAATTGACCTCAAGAAACCTAAACAGAAATACAATTTGAAGAAAACATAATCACTTCAAACTTTGCTTACATTTGTATATCGACCACATGTACAGTATCTCTCTATTATGTGTGGGAATCTTTTGGAACAGATTTGCTTGGAGCTGATTTGCTGGTGTTTCTACAGTCTTTGTGTCCAACAATCTGTTTGTTCAAAAAAGTTAGGGTGCCAAATAAAATAAACCGTGGATAAAATTCATCCTGCAGGCCGCCAGTTGGGGAACCCTGAGATAGAGCATACTAAACAAGTAAAGGTAGATGTTTGGTGTGTATTGTGTTGGTGTTTGTGCTGGTGAATGAGGATGTGGGGCATTGTGCTGGGGCCAATCTGTAGCTTAGCGGGTGAGGTTTTTCCGAGCCAGAGTCTGAGGGGTGAGTGCCAGAGGGCTCAGAGGAGAAGGGTGAATGCCAGAGGGCTCAGAGGAGAGGGGAGGGGAGCCAGCAGGGTTGAGGCAGGGGAGAGCGAGGGGAAGAGAGAGATAGGGCAGAGAGATAGGGCAGAGAGATAGGGCAGAGAAGGACATATAACGAGACACAGGAAGGTCAATGGAGCCATAGGTCTAGGACTGGGGTTCTGGTTCAGAGACAGAAGGGAGGAAGGGAGAACTGAGGCTCATAAACTTGGAGATGAAAGACAGGTGGAAGCAGAGCAAGGCCCAGACAAGATTGAATTTGTGACTGAGGCTGGGGCAATGAGAAAAACAGGGCAGTGATGGGAAGGATGGAGAGAGATAGAGAAGGCCAAAGAAGGCTGGGACACAGACTTAGTATTACACACTTTGGCAGCCTCGCCACAATCTGCACGCATATTTCCACATTTAAAAAAGGCCAGCACCGGGTAAACACAGCATATTGGAGCGTAATTTAATTCTTATCATGCACAGTCTGTACACACGCTCTCCTCACTTTATTTATCTCCTTCAAGTCTGTCGCCTTTTTTTTTATAGGAAAATTACACCCTAGGATTGTCCTTTCTCCTAATTAGATATCACTTATATTTTGTATCAATGACCCGTGATCTGTGCCACATATATAGGCTATCACAGTGACCTAGTTGCATAAATTTGGCTGGCTGAGGCACTTGACCGGAATGAAAAGCCAATCTGTGATTTGAGGAAACAGGACCAACCTGTCTGGATGGGTTTGTGTGTGTGAGGTCATGTGTGGCAGTTCACAGTCCTACAGAAACACACACACACTATTCAACAAAGCACTTTAATGATCACTCTGCGTTATAGTTTCAGTGGTTGTTTCAGGAACTAAGCTGAATTATATATTATTTTCATCTATAGATGTTTTATAAACAATTTTATTGGAGTTTTTAATTTTAATTTGTATTGAGTAATACATTGTTTTGATTGAAAAAAAACAACATTAAACTTTATCAGTAAATGTTTTATACTCCCCACATTCCTGTGCTATGTGTAATGCTATTCCCTTAAAACATCCCTCTACTCCTCTCACCAACTCCTCAGACAAACAATAGCCGGCAGCACCTGCCCATCCCTGTGACTCAATACAAATGCAAGGCTCTTTCACATGCACTGGATGATCATGTAGAAGGGTTGAAAGGAGGGGGAGCTGTTAACTATTCTCTCCTCCTTTCTCCATCCCTCCTTTGTGTCAGTGTGTTGTTCCTGATCACCGACTCGAGGCCTCATTGGAGGCTAATTGCAGAGAAGGAATGGCTTTAATTGTTGTCACGAGTTTAATGAAGTGAAATGCATTGTTGTTTTCTCCTCGTCACGGGACAAGTGTGGTGAATAAAAGTGATGTGGAATTTCACTTTCTTTGTGTGCAAACCAGGAGCATATGCTGCGGTTTGATTTTTAAATGCATTATTTCAGGCAATTTACTTGTTTTACTAAATGTTTTGCTCAACAGATCATAGAACACCATTAAGACAATATATTACTTAAAGAAAAATCAGCATTTCAATGTTTAAACCCACTATCTTTTTGAATAGTTCAGACCTTTAAAAAGTATCTGACACAGTAGAACGAGCTACAGTCTAGGCTATGTTCCTTCTCACATAACAACACTGATACAGCTACACGGATGGCTGCTAGTGCTGCTAGCTGGCAATGCTGAGCCGAGCATAGTCTGGTTTAGCAGGAAGCAGTTGTGTTCTCTCACAGTGGTGTTCTCTCCTCTCACAGTGGTGTTCTCTCCTCTCACAGTGGTGTTCTCTCCTCTCACAGTGGTGTTGTCTCCTCTCACAGTGGTGTTCTCTGCTCTCACAGTGGTGTTGTCTCCTCTCACAGTGGTGTTCTCTCCTCTCACAGTGGTGTTCTCTCCTCTCACAGTGGTGTTCTCTCCTCTCACAGTGGTGTTCTCTCCTCTCACAGTGGTGTTCTCTCCTCTCACAGTGGTGTTCTCTCCTCTCACAGTGGTGTTCTTTCCTCTCACAGTGGTGTTGTCTCCTCTCACAGTGGTGTTCTCTCCTCTCACAGTGGTGTTCTCTCCTCTCACAGTGGCGTTCTCTCCTCTCACAGTGGTGTTGTCTCCTCTCACAGTGGTGTTGTCTCCTCTCACAGTAGTGTTGTCTCCTCTCACAGTGGTGTTGTCTCCTCTCACAGTGGTGTTCTCTCCTCTCACAGTGGCGTTCTCTCCTCTCACAGTGGCGTTCTCTCCTCTCACAGTGGGGTTGTCTCCTCTCACAGTGGTGTTCTCTCCTCTCCTCTCAAATAAAATGTATTAGTCACATGCGCCAAATACAACAGGTAGACCTTACAGTGAAATCCTTACTTACAAGCTCTTAACCAATAATTCAGTTATAAACAAATCTATAAAAAAAAAACGAATAATAAAATGAACAAGTAATTAAAGAGCAGCAGGTAAAATAAAAATAGAGGGATTACACAGGGATACACAGGGATTACACAGGGATACACAGGGATACACTAATAAAACCAAGGTGGCATAGCAGTTCAGACGTCTTTTGTCCTCGTCTTGTCGTGTCCTGTATATATATATATTTACAACTTTTTCACGTACATTTTATTTTTATTTTCCATCAACTCATCTTCAAAACACTCTCCTGCAACCCGCCTCACCAATGTATATTTATAAAAAAGTATTATTTACCTCAGATCTGTAATCCTCCAAGAAGCTAGCCAGAAACTCCAAGAAGCTAGCCTGAAACTAGCCAGAAGCTAATCCAGAAGCTAGTTCAGAAGCTAGTTAGCTCCTTTACTGGCAAATCGTTAGTATTCAGCTAACCACGGTTTGTGGTCATCAGCTATCCTTTAGCTCGAAAATCTATCGCCAGTTCTGTACGGCGCAGCGCGGCTCGGAACGGAACATACCGGACCAATTTTTCTCTCCATGTCCCTGGATTTCGACTGCTCTCTGGACATTCATACCCGGATCTCACAGCTAGCTAGCTGCTATCCGTGTGACTATCGGCCTTCGTCGATTCCGGAGCAAACATCAATTATTCCGGAGCTAGCAAGCTCCGTCAATCACTCCTGAGTTCCATCAATCACACCTGGGCTGCAGTCACCTATCCGGACCCGTTTTACTGCTTTCGCGGAGCCCCACCGGGCCTTCACAACTGGACTGCCGACGTTATCTACCCGAAGGAGTTATTCGGCTGGCTCCTGAACGCCCATCTGCGGCCTGCTAACCGTTAGCTGTCTTACCGGCTGCTATCTGAATAGACAATCGGACAATTTTTTTTATATATATATTTTTTTATTTTTTTATTATTATTATTATGTTTTCTTCTTGGGCCTCTATAACTATATCTATTGTTTTTATTTTTGTTGTTGTTGTGTGATTTGGATTAATCCCCTCTACCACACGGAACCCCACTAATCTACTGACGGAACGCAAGAGGTAGCTAACAACAGACCTCCATCCTATGCTAGCTTGCTACCGATGCCCTGGCTAGCTGTCTAAATCACCAACCAACCTCTCCACTCACCGGACCCTTTTGATCACTCGACTAAGCATGCCTCTCCTTAATGTCAATATGTCTTGTCCATTTCTGTTCTGGTTAGTGTTTATTGGCTTATTTCACTGTAGAGCCTCTAGTCCTGCTCACTATACCTTATCCAACCTATTAGTTCCACCACCCACACATGCAATGACATCTCCTGGTTTCAACGATGTTTCTAGAGACAATATCTCTCTCTTCATCACTCAATACCTAGGTTTACCTCCACTATATTCACATCCTACCATACATTTGTCTGTACATTATACCTTGATGCTATTTTATCGCCCCCAGAAACCTCCTTTTACTCTATGTTCCAGACGTTCTAGACGACCAATTCTCATAGCTTTTAGCCGTACCCTTATTCTACTCCTCCTATGTTCCTCTGGCGATGTAGAGGTGAATCCAGGCCCTGCAGTGCCTAGCTCCACTCCTATTCCCCAGGCGCTCTCTTTTGACGACTTCTGTAACCGTAATAGCCTTGGTTTCATGCATGTTAACATTAGAAGCCTCCTCCCTAAGTTTGTTCTATTCACTGCTTTAGCACACTCTGCCAACCCGGATGTTCTAGCTGTGTCTGAATCCTGGCTTAGGAAGACCACCAAAAACTCAGACATTTTAATTCCAAACTACAACATTTTCAGACAAGATAGAACTGCCAAAGGGGGCGGTGTTGCAATCTACTGCAAAGATAGCCTGCAGAGTTCTGTCCTACTATCCAGGTCTGTACCCAAACAATTTGAACTTCTACTTTTAAAAATCCACCCCTCTAAAAACAAGTCTCTCACTGTTGCCGCCTGCTATAGACCACCCTCTGCCCCCAGCTGTGCTCTGGACACCATATGTGAACTGATTGCCCCCCATCTATCTTCAGAGTTCGTGCTGCTAGGCGACCTAAACTGGAACATGCTTAACACCCCAGCCATCCTACAATCTAAACTTGATGCCCTCAATCTCACACAAATTATCAATGAACCTACCAGGTACCTCCCCAAAACCTTAAACACGGGCACCCTCATAGATATCATCCTAACCAACTTCCCCTCTAAATACACCTCTGCTGTCTTCAACCAAGATCTCAGCGATCACTGCCTCATTGCCTGCATCCGTAATGGGTCAGCGGTCAAACGACCGCCACTCATCACTGTAAAACGCTCCCTGAAACACTTCTGCGAGCAGGCCTTTCTAATCGACCTGGCCGGGGTATCCTGGAAGGATATTGATCTCATCCCGTCAGTAGAGGATGCCTGGATATTTTTTAAAAATGCCTTCCTAACCATCCTAAATAAACATGCCCCATTCAAGAAATTTAGAACCAGGAACAGATATAGCCCTTGGTTCTCCCCAGACCTGACTGCCCTTAACCAACACAAAAACATCCTATGGCGTTCTGCATTAGCATCGAACAGCCCCCGTGATATGCAGCTGTTCAGGGAAGCTAGAAATCATTATACACAGGCAGTTAGAAAAGCCAAGGCTAGCTTTTTCAAGCAGAAATTTGCTTCCTGCAACACTAACTCAAAAAAGTTCTGGGACACTGTAAAGTCCATGGAGAATAAGAACACCTCCTCCCAGCTGCCCACTGCACTGAAGATAGGAAACACTGTCACCACTGATAAATCCACCATAATTGAGAATTTCAATAAGCATTTTTCTACGGCTGGCCATGCTTTCCACCTGGCTACTCCTACCCCGGACAACAGCACTGCACCCCCAACAGCAACTCGCCCAAGCCTTCCCCATTTCTCCTTCTCCCAAATCCATTCAGCTGATGTTCTGAAAGAGCTGCAAAATCTGGACCCCTACAAATCAGCCGGGCTAGACAATCTGGACCCTTTCTTTCTAAAATTATCTGCCGAAATTGTTGCCACCCCTATTACTAGCCTGTTCAACCTCTCTTTCGTGTCGTCTGAGATTCCCAAAGATTGGAAAGCAGCTGCGGTCATCCCCCTCTTCAAAGGGGGGGACACTCTTGACCCAAACTGCTACAGACCTATATCTATCCTACCGTGCCTTTCTAAGGTCTTCGAAAGCCAAGTCAACAAACAGATTACCGACCATTTCGAATCTCACCATACCTTCTCTGCTATGCAATCTGGTTTCAGAGCTGGTCATGGGTGCACCTCAGCCACGCTCAAGGTCCTAAACGATATCTTAACCGCCATCGATAAGAAACATTACTGTGCAGCCGTATTCATTGATCTGGCCAAGGCTTTCGACTCTGTCAATCACCATATCCTCATCGGCAGACTCGACAGCCTTGGTTTCTCAAATGATTGCCTCGCCTGGTTCACCAACTACTTCTCTGATAGAGTTCAGTGTGTCAAATCGGAGGGTCTGCTGTCCGGACCTCTGGCAGTCTCTATGGGGGTGCCACAGGGTTCAATTCTTGGACCGACTCTCTTCTCTGTATACATCAATGAGGTCGCTCTTGCTGCTGGTGAGTCCCTGATCCACCTCTACGCAGACGACACCATTCTGTATACTTCCGGCCCTTCTCTGGACACTGTGTTAACAACCCTCCAGGCAAGCTTCAATGCCATACAACTCTCCTTCCGTGGCCTCCAATTGCTCTTGAATGCAAGTAAAACTAAATGCATGCTCTTCAACCGATCGCTGCCTGCACCTACCCGCCTGTCCAACATCACTACTCTGGACGGCTCTGACTTAGAATACGTGGACAACTACAAATACTTAGGTGTCTGGTTAGATTGTAAACTCTCCTTCCAGACCCATATCAAACATCTCCAATCCAAAGTTAAATCTAGAATTGGCTTCCTATTTCGCAACAAAGCATCCTTCACTCATGCTGCCAAACATACCCTTGTAAAACTGACCATCCTACCAATCCTCGACTTTGGCGATGTCATTTACAAAATAGCCTCCAATACCCTACTCAACAAATTGGATGCAGTCTATCACAGTGCAATCCGTTTTATCACCAAAGCCCCATATACTACCCACCATTGCGACCTGTACGCTCTCGTTGGCTGGCCCTCGCTTCATACTCGTCGCCAAACCCACTGGCTCCATGTCATCTACAAGACACTGCTAGGTAAAGTCCCCCCTTATCTCAGCTCGCTGGTCACCATAGCATCTCCCACCTGTAGCACACGCTCCAGCAGGTATATCTCTCTAGTCACCCCCAAAACTAATTCTTTCTTTGGCCGCCTCTCCTTCCAGTTCTCTGCTGCCAATGACTGGAACGAACTACAAAAATCTCTGAAACTGGAAACACTTATCTCCCTCACTAGCTTTAAGCACCAACTGTCAGAGCAGCTCACAGATTACTGCACCTGTACATAGCCCACCTATAATTTAGCCCAAACAACTACCTCTTTCCCAACTGTATTTAATTTTAATTTATTTATTTATTTTGCTCCTTTGCACCCCATTATTTTTTTATTTCTACTTTGCACATTCTTCCATTGCAAAACTACCATTCCAGTATTTTACTTGCTATATTGTATTTACTTTGCCATCTTGGCCTTTTTTGCCTTTACCTCCCTTCTCACCTCATTTGCTCACATTGTATATAGACTTGTTTATACTGCATTATTGACTGTATGTTTGTTTTTACTCCATGTGTAACTCTGTGTCGTTTTATCTGTCGAACTGCTTTGCTTTATCTTGGCCAGGTCGCAATTGTAAATGAGAACTTGTTCTCAACTTGCCTACCTGGTTAAATAAAGGTAAAATAAAAAAATAAAATAAATAAATACACAGGGATTACACAGGGATACACAGGGATTACACAGGGATACACAGGGATTACACAGGGATTACACAGGGATACACAGGGATTACACAGGGATACACAGGGATACACAGGGATACACAGGGATTACACAGGGATACACAGGGATTACACAGGGATTACACAGGGATTTACACAGGGATACACAGGGATTACACAGGGATACACAGGGATTACACAGGGATTTACACAGGGATTTACACAGGGATTACACAGGGATTACACAGGGATTTACACAGGGATTACACAGGGATTACACAGGGATTACACAGGGATTTACACAGGGATTTACACAGGGATTACACAGGGATTACACAGGGATTACACAGGGATACACAGGGATCACTGTGACAGAGTCAATGTGCGGGGGCACAGGTTAGTCGAGGTAATTGAGGTATAATGTACATGTAGGTAGAGTTATTAAAGTGACTATGCATAGATGATAACAACAGAGAGTAGCAGCAGTGTAAAGGGGGGTGGTAATGCAAATAGTCTGGGTAGCCATTTGATTAGATTTTCATGAGTCCTATGGCTTGGGGGTAGAGGCTGTTTAGAAGCCTATTGGACCTAGACTTGGTGCTCCAGTACCACTTGCCGTGCGGTAGCAGAGAGAACAGTCTATGACTAGGCTGGCTGGAGTCTTTGACCATTTTTAGGGCCTTCCTCTGACACCGCCTGGTATAGAGGTCCTGGATGGCAGGAAGCTTTGCCCCAGTGATGTACTGGGCCGTACTCACTAACCTCTGTAGCGCCTTACGGCCAGAGGCCGAGCAGTTGCCATACCAGGCAGTGATGCAACCAGGATGCTCTCGATGGTGCAGCTGTAGAAACTTTTGAGGATCTGAGGACCCATGCCAAATCTTTCAGTCTCCTGAGGGGGAATAGGTTTTGTCATGCCTTCTGCACGACTGTCTTGGTGTGCTTGGACCATGTTAGTTTGTTGGTGATGTGGACGCCAAGGAACTTGAAGCTCTCAACCTGCTCCACTACAGCCCTGTCGATGAGAACGGGGGGATGCTCGGCCCTCTTTTTCCTGTAGTCCAAAATCATCTCCTTTGTCTTGATCACGTTGAGGGAGAGGTTGTTGTCCTGGCACCACACGGCCGGGTCTCTGACCTCCTCCCTATAGGCTGTCTCATCATTGTCGATGATCAGGCCTACCACTGTTGTGTCATTGGCAAAATGAATGATGGTGTTGGAGTCGTGCCTGGCCTTGCAGTCATGAGTGAACAGGGAGTACAGGAGAGGACTGAGCATGCACCCCTGAGGGGCCCCTGTGTTGAGGATCAGGGTGGCAGATGTGGTGTTACCTACCCTTACCACCTGGGGGCAGCCCGTCAGGAAGTCCAGGATCCAGATGTAGAGGGAGGTATTTAGTCGCAGGGTCCTTAGCTTATTGATGAGCTTTGAGGGCACTATGGTGTTGAACGCTGAGCTGTAGTCAATGAATAGCATTCTCACATAGGTGTTCCTTTTGTCCAGGTGTCCAGTCCTTTTGTCCAGTGGTCTCACAGTGGTGTTCTCTCTTCTCATAGTGGTGTTCTCTCCTCTCGCATGGCATTTTCTCTAGCCCCAGGGTAGCCAGCCAGCCAGGCAGGCAGGGACCTAGGCAGGCACCCAGTGCTAGGCTAGCACACGCCGTGCCTGGCCTCTCCCTTCCGAGCTGTGTGTCACCAGTCAAACCTTGTTAAGGCTGACAGCTCTCTGATGTGGACAAATTGTCACAGAGGGGGGACCTGGAGACACTGTTACTGCTGTAACACACCCAGGAAGGGGAAGGAGAGGCTCTGCATTTAGATTAGGATGTTGGAGGAAACATCAGACAGAGAATGTTTACTATTGGATTAATTTTGTGCTTTTGTAGAGTAAAGAAAAGTCACACCTGACCCCGATGGCTAATTCTGCAGGTTACCGAATTGAGCCTCCGCTATGTGTAGACGAAATATATCAGTTTTGAGACTGGGTAGGATCTGTGTTAGTCTATTGTGCAGTAGAGGATGGAGACCACGACCAATATGTCAAGGACATTACGTTAGGCCTCTTTCTGTCATAGAGAATAGAGAGTGAGTGTGAGTCAAGAGAATGTGAGTGAAATGTATGTAAAAACCTTTATTTAACGTGGCCATTCTGGCAGAGAGCAACATTAGGCCGCCTCTTTTTCATCCCCCACTTTCAAAGCAGAGGCTTGAATTGCATCAGGGGCACATTCTCATTGCAGCGTGTGGGTACGGCCAATAGACTGCCAAGCACTCATTCATGATCTCAGCTTTTGTCTCTTAACCTTAAAAGGCCGCACAATAGCCTATGTTGTTATGGAGTGCGCCCACTTTTAACAGTTGATGGGCCGAGAGAGGGCGAGCAGCACCACACCGGGCTTTGAGAGAGAGAGAGAGAGAGAGAGAGAGAGAGAGAGAGAGAGAGAGAGAGAGAGAGAGAGAGAGAGAGAGGTCTGGAGAAGCATATGGAGAGCTAAATACAATTCTAATCAAACACAATGATGTCTGAGGCCTGCTTTGTGCCGGGGCCAGCCCTGTGAAAGACATGGGGAGGAGTGGAGAGTTAGATCCTCATATTAAGATCATGAGGCGTGGGCAAATGAATGCATGGTCCAGTAATGGGGAAGATATCCCTTTGAGTGCAGCAGGCAGCAGCCAGGAGTACTCAACAGCAGTATCATCAGGGGGAAACTCCCCAAACTCTTCCTTTTCTTTCCCTTTTCACTCTTCAACGGTCAGCTTCAATGAAGCCTCATCATCCGGCTAGAGTTCTACTCCCAGCGGGTGACACTTGACAGATTGTCCGAGCTCTGGGCCTTTGTTTGCAGGTTGATGAAGTGAAAGGGTTGGGTGGTAGCCCAATGAATAAAGATGTTTTGAAGCCAATAAATAAATCCTCTAAAAGCTGCTATATATCGCTGCTATATATCGCTTTGCTGCTTGACCGTTGGAGTGTTAAAAATAGTATTTCTCTCTCTCTCTCTCTCTCTCTTTCTCTCTCTCTCTCTCGCTCTCTCTCTCTTTTCTCTTTTTTTCATTCCCTCTGCTTTTTTTCACACATGCAGAATGTGCTTGCTTTGAAGGACTTGTGAAGCCGAAGGCGTCTCGTTGCTCAATCAAATAGATTAAGTCGGTCAGACAAGCAGCGATCTGTCCTATTCAATAAAGTTGCTTTTGTCATGTATGATCTCAGAGGGCTTCTTCCATACACAACACTGTCCATGGACATGTCATATCACACGGAACACAGTTTTACCTTGATGCAGATTTTGTTGTGAAAATGTCATTTGGATCTTTTTGTAATTATTGCTTCATTTATCTTACATTATATGTGCTGTAGCATGATATATTGTTCCCTGTGCGCTCTTGTTTGCAAAATATCTCAAATTCCTAATAATGAAATAAAATCAACATGCTTCACTAAAAGTCACTAATCAAGACCTCACACTTTGCTTCTCTCTTAAAACAGGTCAGAAAGCTGTTTGAAAGGCGATCCCGTAATGACGACATCTGTTTTCATATGGTCGTTGACACGTAGCACCCGAAATCTGACGTCATCCTGTCCAAACCCACGGCTGCCAGACAGCATTCCAACTTCTGATTGGTTCTGACAAGCCTCTGACAGCTCTGGAGGTGAGGAGGGCAAGTGACAAAGGGCAAGCACGGGATGAGCCAACCAAATCAGGGTATACGTCCCCCCCCCCCATACATGAGACAAATCAGAGACGCTTCAACGTGAGTGTGTGACAGAAAAAGATAGGTTAAAGAGTTCAAAAACAATTGTTATTTAGTATTTATCAGAACAAAGGGAACTCTCACTGCCTCATATTTAAAGTATACAACCTCCTTGTTGTTGTAGCACGGGTGGCTAAATGTAGCATGTAGCGTAGCTTCTGTATCTGGTGGATGATGTTAGATTGTAGATAGGTTGTGAATTTAAAGGGGCACCACCTGCCGTGATAGAAATCTGGGTCTTGTATCACCGCGCAGACAGCTGAGCACTGCAGGAGCCAAAGAGCCTTCCATGACATTGAGCGTTAAGCAGATTTTTGCCAGCAGTTCCATTTGATCACTTCTCCCCCTCTCAGACGCATACAGAATCAGCCACTCGATATAAGCACGATTTATTCAACTTCTTGATGAAGAAAGACATGCTCAAATGTGCCATTATTGAAGAGACTTATGATTTAGAACAATGACACCTAACTTAAAAGACCATTCGATCATATCTGTAACATTCCTGTTGTAAACAACGTGGATAGTGTGTGTCAGTCTTGGGTTCTCAGGGCAAAGCGGATGGAGGTTGTGTTGTTCTCATGTGGACCAGTCGGCAGTGTGACCTTGCATTAGTGCATATGCTCACAGCAGGGTTACTGGTTGGGGGCATGATCTGTCAGCCTTTGTTTATGAAGCTCACACAGCACAGGACTGTAAGATAACATATTTGATGTAATTAGTGGTCAGTAATAACACACTATAAGCGACAGGAGTGTTTGGTTTTTGAGCAGTTGTTTTTAGAGTATGTTATATTTGTGATAATATTTGTTTTAATATGTCTGCTGATGTCTATATTTCCAAAACATAAAACACATGAAATGATAAAACTTGTGAACAGTTATCTAGTTCTGGATTAGATATGGGTTATATAGGACAGATATGGGTTAGATAGGACAGATATGGGTTAGATAGGACAGATATGGGTTATATAGGACAGATATGGGTTATATAGGACAGATATGGGTTAGATAGGACAGATATGGGTTAGATAGGACAGATATGGGTTATATAGGACAGATATGGGTTAGATAGGACAGATATGGGTTATATAGGACAGATATGGGTTAGATAGGACAGATATGGGTTAGATAGGACAGATATGGGTTATATAGGACAGATATGGGTTAGATAGGACAGATATGGGTTATATAGGACAGATATGGGTTATATAGGACAGATATGGGTTAGATAGGACAGATATGGGTTAGATAGGACAGATATGGGTTATATAGGACAGATATGGGTTAGATAGGACAGATATGGGTTATATAGGACAGATATGGGTTAGATAGGACAGATATGGGTTATATAGGACAGATATGGGTTAGATAGGACAGATATGGGTTAGATAGGACAGATATGGGTTATATAGGACAGATATGGGTTATATAGGACAGATATGGGTTAGATAGGACAGATATGGGTTAGATAGGACAGATATGGGTTATATAGGACAGATATGGGTTAGATAGGACAGATATGGGTTATATAGGACAGATATGGGTTAGATAGGACAGATATGGGTTAGATAGGACAGATATGGGTTATATAGGACAGATATGGGTTAGATAGGACAGATATGGGTTATATAGGACAGATATGGGTTATATAGGACAGATATGGGTTAGATAGGACAGATATGGGTTAGATAGGACAGATATGGGTTAGATAGGACAGATATGGGTTAGATAGGACAGATATGGGTTAGATAGGACAGATATGGGTTATATAGGACAGATATGGGTTATATAGGACAGATATGGGTTAGATATGACAGATATGGGTTAGATAGGACTGATATGGGTTAGATATGATAGATATGGGTTAGATAGGACTGATATGGGTTAGATATGATAGATATGGGTTAGATAGGATATATATGGGTTAGATTGTATAGATATGGGCTAGTTATGATATATATGGGTTAGATATGATATATATGGGTTACATATGATATATATGTGTTATAATGTATAGATATGGGTTAGATACGATCTATATGGGTTATATAGGATAGACATGGGTTAGATAGGATAGATATGGGTTAGGAATGGTAAATATATGGTTTATATTTGATATATATGGGTTAGATATGATAGATATGATTTAGTTAGGATAGATATGGTTTGGATAGGATAAGTATGGGTTAGATATGGGTTAGATATGGGTAAGATAGGATAGATACGGGTTAGATAGTATATATATGGGTTAAATATGACAGCTGTGGGTTCGATTGGATAGATATGGGTTATATAGAATATATATTCTATAGATATGATATATATGGGTTAGATATGATAGATATGGGTTAAATAGGATAGATTTTGGTTAGATATGATATATGTGGGTTAGATACGATATATATGGGTTCCCACTCAGGAGACTGAAAAGATTTGGCATGGGTCCTCAGATCCTCAAAAGGTACTACAGCTGCACCACTGCCTGGTATGGCAACTGCTCGGCCTCCGACCGCAAAGCACTACAGAGGGTAGTGTGTACGGCCCAGTACATCATTGGGGCCAAGCTTCCTGCCATCCAGGACCTCTATAGTAGGTGGTGTCAGCCTTAAAAATTGTCAAAGACTCCAGCCACCCTAGTCATAGACTGTTCTCTATGCTACCGCATGGCAAGCGGTACTGGAGCACCAATTCTCGGTCCAAGAGGCTTCTAAAAATCTTCTACCCTAAGCCATAAGACTCCTGAACACCAACTCAAATGGCTACCCAGACTATTTGCAGTGCCCTCCCCCGTTACACTACTGCTACTCTCTGTTGTAATCTATGCATAGTCACTTTAATAACTCTATATACATGTAAATACTACCTCAAATAACCGGTGCCCCTGCACATTGAGTCTGTATCGGTACCCCCTGTATATAGTCTCGCTATTGTTAATTCACTGCTGCTCTTTAATTACTTGTCACTTTTATCTCTTTTTCTTATTGTCATTTTTAAAAACTGCATTGTTGGTTAGGGGCTCGTAAGTAAGCATTTCACTGTAAGGTCTACACCTGTTGTATGAGGTGCATGTGACTCATAACATTTGATTTGATTTGATTGATTTGGTTAGATATGATAGGTATGGGTTAGATAGGATAGATATGGGTTAGATATGATAGATATGGGTTAGATATGATAGGTATGGGTTAGATAGGATAGATATGGGTTAGATATGATAGATATGGGTTAGATATGATAGATATGGGTTAGATATGATAGATATGGGTTAGATATGATATAAATGATTTAGATATGAAGCAAGGGCATTGAAGAAAAAACGTGGCTGGGTCTTTCAGCATGACAATGATCCCAAACACACCGCCCGGGCAACGAAGGAGTGGCTTCGTAAGAAGCATTTCAAGGTCCTGGAGTGGCCTAGCCAGTCTCCAGATCTCAACCCCATCGGAAGTCTTTGGAGGGAGTTGAAAGTCTGTGTCTGCTATTTGATATATAGTGGTTGTATATGATATATATGAGTTATTTAGTATAGATATGGGTAAGATAGGAAAGTTACGGGTTAGGTAGGAAATATGTGTGTTAGATATTATAGATATGGGTTAGATATGATAGATATGGGTTAGATATGATAGATATGGGTTAGAAAGTATAGATATGGGTAAGAAAGGATATATATAGCGCTATATAGGATATAGATACGATATATACTGCGATATATGATAGATATGGGTTAGATAGGATAGATATGGGTGTCACGGTCTGACCATCGTTCGTATATGTTTTCCTTGTTTTAGTGTTGGTCAGGACGTGAGTTGGGTGGGCATTCTATGTTGTGTGTCTGGTTTGTCTATTCCTATGTTTGGCCTGATATGGTTCTCAATCAGAGGCAGGTGTTAGTCATTGTCTCTGATTGGGTACCATATTTAGGTAGCCTGTTTTGTGTTGGGTTTTGTGGGTGATTGTCCTTAGTGTCTTGATGTCCTTGTTCTGTGTGTATGTGCACCAGTATTAGGCTGTTTCGGTTTTCGTTACGTTTATTGTTTTGTAGTGTTTGTATTTAGATTCGTGTTACTTCAGTTTAATAAACATGGATCGCAATCTACACCCTGCATTTTGGTCCGACTCTCCTTCACCACAAGAGAACCGTTACAGAATCACCCACCACAACAGGACCAAGCAGCGTGTCAACAGGTAGGAGCCGCAGGAGAGGCAACAGAGGCAGCAGCAGGAGCAGCAGCAGCTGCAGTGGGAGAGGCTGCACTACTTGGAGAAATGGACTAGGGAGGAGATTCTAGACGGAAGAGGAACCTGGGAACAGCCTGGAGAATATTGTCGCCCCAAAGCCGAGCTGGAGGCAGCAAAAGCAGAGAGGCGGCATTATGAGGAGCTAGCACGGCAGAGCGGATGGAAGCCTGAGAGTCAGCCCCAAAAATGTATTGGGGGGGGGGGGCTCACAGGGAGTATGGCTACGCCAGGTAGGAGACCTGCGCAAACTCCCTGTGCTTACCGGGGGGCTAGAGAGACCGGGCAGGCACCGTGTTATGTAGTGGTGCGCACGGTGTCCCCAGTGTGGGTGCATAGCCCGGTGCGGTATATTCCAGCTCCTCGTATCGGCCGGGCTAGAGTGGGCATCGAGCCAGGTAAGGTTGGGCAGGCTCGGTGCTCAAGAGCTCCAGTGCGCCTGCACGGTCCGGTCTATCCAGTACCACCTCCACACCCCAGCCCTCCGGTAGCAGCTCCCCGCACCAGGCTTCCTGTGCGTGTCCTCGATCCAGTACCACCAGTGCCCGTACCACGCATCAGGCCTACAGTGCGCCTCGCCTCTCCAGCGCTGCCGGAGTCTCCCGCCTATCTAGCGCTGTCAGAGCTTTCCTCATCTCCAGCGCAGCCGGAGTCTCCTGCCTGTTCAGCGCAGCTAGAGCCTTCCTCCTCTACAGCGCTGCTGGAGTCTCCTGCCTGTTCAGCGCAGCCAGAGCTGCCAGTCTGCATGAAGCAGCCAGAGCAGCCAGTCTGCATGGAGCAGCCAGAGCTGCCAGTCTGCATGGAGCAGCCAGAGATGTGAGTCTGCATGAAGCAGCCAGAGATATCAGTCTGCATGGAGCAGCCAGAGCTGTCAGTCTGCAAGGAGCTGCCAGTCTGCAAGGAGCTGCCAGTCTGCACGGAGCTGCCAGTCTGCAAGGAGCTGCCAGTCTGTAAGGAGCAACCAGTCTGTAAGGAGCTGCCAGTCTGCAAGGAGCCGCCAGTCTGCACGGAGCCGCCAGAGCTGTCAGTCTGTAAGAAGCCGCCAGAGCTGTCAGCCTATATGGAGCAGCCAGAGCTGCCAGTCAGCGTGGAGCAGCCAGAGCCGCCAGTCAGCATGGAGCAGCCAGATCCGTCAGTCTGCCAGGATCCGCCAGTCAGCCAGACTCTTCCAGATCTGCCAGTCAGCCAGACTCTTCCAGATCTGCTAGTCAACCAGACTCTTCCAGATCTGCCAGTCAGCCAGACTCTTCCAGATCTGCCAGTCAACCAGACTCTTCCAGATCCGCCAGTCAACCAGACTCTTCCAGATCCGCCAGTCAACCAGACTCTTCCAGATCTGCCAGTCAACCAGACTCTTCCAGATCCGCCAGTCAACCAGACTCTTCTAGATCCGCCAGTCAACCAGACTCTTCCAGATCCGCCAGTCAGCCGGGATCTGCCAGAACTGCCAGTCGGCCAGGATCCGCCATTCAGCCAGGATCCACCAGTCAGCCAGGATCTGCCAGATCCGCCAGTCAGCCAGGATCCGCCAGTCAGCCAGGATCTGCCAGTCAGCCAGGATCTGCCGAAACCACCAACCAGCCAGGATCTGGTAGATCCATCAACCTGCCTGAGCTTCCTCTCACTCCTGAGCTTCCTCTCACTCCTGAGCTTCCTCTCACTCCTGAGCTTCCTCTCACTCCTGAGCTTCCCCTCAGTCCCGAGCTTCCCCTCAGTCCCGAGCTACCCCTCAGTCCTGAGCTACCTCAGTCCGGAGCTGCCCCTCAGTCCAGTGGGGCCCGTTGTTAGGTTTCCTAGGCCAAGGTTAGCGGCGAGGGTCGCCACTCAAGGGACGCTAAGGAGGTGGACTAAGACAATTATGGAGTGGGGTCCAGCGCCAGAGCCGCCACCGCGGACAGATGCCCACCCAGACCCTCCCCTATAGGTTAAGGTTGTGCGTTCGGAGTCCGCACCTTGGGTACTGGGTACTGGAATTCCTGACGGGCCACCCCCCAGGTGGTGAGGGTAGGTAACAACATCCCCACCCCGCTGATCCTCAACACTGGGGCCCCACAAGGGTGCATTCTGAGCCCTCTCCTGTACTCCCTGTTCACTCACAACTGCATGGCCATGCACTCCTCCAACTCAATCATCAAGTTTGGAGATGACACTACAGTGGTTGGCTTGATTACCAACAGCGACGAGACGGCCTAGAGGGAGGAGGTGAGGGCCCTCGGAGTGTGGTGTCAGGAAAATAACCTCACACTCAATGTCAACAAAACAAGGAGATGATCGTGGACTTCAGGAAACAGCAGAGGGAGCAGCCCCCTATCCATATCAACGGGACAGTAGTGGAGAGGGTGGAAAGTTTTAAGTTCCTCAGCGTGCACATCACGGACAAACTGAAATGGTCCACCCACACACACAGACAGCGTGGTGAAGAAGGCGCAGCAGCGCCTCTTCAACCTCAGGAGTCTGAAGAAATTTGGCTTGTCACAAAAAACACTCACAAACTTTTGCAGATGCACAATCGAGAACATCCTGTCGGGCTGTATCATCACCTGGTATAGCAACTGCTCCACCCCCAACTGTATGGCTCTCCAGAGAGTAATGAGATCTGCACAACACATCACTTGGGGCAAACTACCTGGCCTCCAGGACACCTACACCATCCGATGTCACAGGAAGGGCAAAAGATCATCAAGGACAGCAACCACCCGAGCCACTGCCTGTTCACCCCGCTATCATCCAGAAGGCGAGGTCAGTACAGGTGCATCAAAGCTGGGACCGAGAGACTGAAAAACAGCTTCTATCGCAAGGCTATCAGACTGTTAAACAGCCATCACTAACATTGAGTGGCTGCTGCCAACATACTTACTAATCTCTAGCCACTTTAATAATTACAAATGGGATGTAATAAATGTATCACTAGCCACTTTAAACAATGCCACTTTATATAATGTTTACATACTCATTACTCATCTCATATGTATATACTGTACTCTATACCATCTACTGCATCTTGCCTTTTCCGTTCAGCCATCGCTCATCTATATATTTATATGTACTTATTCATTCCTTTATAACAAGGTAGTTGTTGTGAAATTGTTAGACTATTTGTTAGATATTACTGAATGGTCGGAACTAGAAGCACAAGCATTTCACTACACTCACATTAACATCTGTTGACCATGTGTATGTGACAAATACAATTTGATTTGATTTGATAAATATTGGTTATATATGATAGACATGGGTTATATATTACATATATGGGTTATATAGGATAAATATATATATATGGCTTTTTATTTTATTTTACATTTTTAATTCACCTTTATTTAACCAGGTAGGCTAGTTGAGAACACCTTTATTTAACCAGGTAGGCTAGTTGAGAACACCTTTATTTAACCAGGTAGGCTAGTTGAGAACACCTTTATTTAACCAGGTAGGCTAGTTGAGAACACCTTTATTTAACCAGGTAGGCTAGTTGAGAACACCTTTATTTAACCAGGTAGGCTAGTTGAGAACACCTTTATTTAACCAGGTAGGCTAGTTGAGAACACCTTTATTTAACCAGGTAGGCTAGTTGAGAACAAGTTCTCATTTACAACTGCGACCTGGCCAAGATAAAGCATAGCAGTGTGAACAGACAACACAGAGTTACACATGGAGTAAACAATTAACAAGTCAATAACACAGTAGAAAAAAAAGAGAGAGTCTATATACATTGTGTGCAAAAGGCATGAGGAGGTAGGCAAATAATTACAATTTTGCAGATTAACACTGGAGGGATAAATGATCAGATGGTCATGTAAAGGTAGAGATACTGGTGTGCAAAAGAGCAGAAAAGTAAATAAATATAAACAGTATGGGGATGAGGTAGGTAAATTGGGTGGGCTATTAACCGATAGACTATGTACAGCTTAGATAGGATAGATATGGTTAGATAGGATATTTGGGTTATATAGGATATATATGGGTTCAATATGATAGATATTGGTTAGAAAGGATATATATGGTTTATATATGATATATATGGGTTAGATAGGATAGATGTGGGCTATATATGATAGATATCGGTTATATATGATATAGATTGGTTTGATATGATAGATTGGGGTTTGATATTATAGATATGGGTTGGATATGATTGATATGGGTTAGATAGGATAGAGATAAGATTATGTTTTATGGTAATATGATAAAGACTAATTAGCTGTCTATATAAAAACAATTCACATGATGGATCCAGTTTTGATTTAGCTGTGTTGATGGAGTCTGTTAGTTTCCAGTCAGTCAGTCAGTCTTCAGTCAGTCAGTCAGTCAGTCAGTCAGTCAGTCAGTCAGTCATTCTTCAGTCATTCTTCAGTCAGGCTGGGTGGATTCTAACAGTCTATACATTTTCCTAACCAGCCTTTTCCCCAGGAGGTGTTTACTGTCACGTTGCGTTGGGTGTCTGCCTGGCAGGCAGCAGTATTTCTCCAGGCTGTCAATCTCCACACACACTAACCTGCCATGTTAGATTTGACCTCCACTGGGAGTGATTACTGCCTGGGCTGCGGAGGGAGAGACATCCTTCATCTCTGCTGTACAGATACTCTGTGGGGTTACCTGGAAGACACTTGAATACACCCAAACCACACACAAGTGTGTGCGCAAACACGGCATACTCTCTCTCTCTCTCTCTCTCTCTCTCTCTCTCTCTCTCTCTCTCTCTCTCTCTCTCTCTCTCTCTCTCTCTCTCTCTCTCTCTCACACACACACACTGTGCAGTTTGTATTGAACTGCGTTAGAGTAGAGAGAGTGCCATTGGTTTTGGCTGGTGCCATTGGCAGTCATTGTGATCCAGTATGTATGTGGGAGGCGTCTGAGAGGCCTGTTAATTAATGCTGTTATATGATAACACTCTACCCTGGGATTTGGGCAAACTACAAGCTTTTAGCTTCTCTTATACTTCATGTTTATGGACTATAGGCATTTTTTACGAATGTATTTACATTGAAGAATTAGTTGTCTTTCTGGCAAGGAGTTCAGAATTTCAAACAGTTTACAACTATTCCCACATAACTACTTCTTTATCTCAAAACGCAGGATCCTAGCGATGTGGATCCTAGCGATGTGGATCCTAGCAATGTGGATCCTAGCGATGTGGATCCTAGCAATGTGGATCCTAGCAATGTGGATCCTAGCGATGTGGATCCTAGCGATGTGGATCCTAGCGATGTGGATCCTAGCAATGTGGATCCTAGCGATGTGGATCCTAGCGATGTGGATCCTAGCGATGTGGATCCTAGCGATGTGGATCCTAGCGATGTGGATCCTAGCGATGTGGATCCTAGCAATGTGGATCCTAGCGATGTGGATCCTAGCGATGTGGATCCTAGCGATGTGGATCCTAGCGATGTGGATCCTAGCGATGTGAGGAGACATACTGGAGTTCTAACTCTCTTTACTGTTTTACAAGGAGCTGTGCTGTAATCCTCTGGTCTAGAGTCTCACCTTAGACATTCACCAGCATGGGGCAAGTCCCTTTACCTCTCACAGTCACAACACACTGTCTTCAGGCTGTCTCTGACTTAGTCATATTGACATATTTCACTTGTAGCTAGGGGGGAAAGGTATGGTACTGATGCCTTTTAAGCTGAGAGAGGAGTGACTCAGGCCTCCTAGATCAGACAGTCAGACAGTGTGTGTTTGTCACTGTTGGACTGATCATACTGCTTGCCTTAAGCCCCACTCTGAGGATTATGACTACACAAGTCAAGCTTCCTACCAGTGATTCATCATACAGTATGTGTTTGGTGGTTAAATTCCAGGATATTACTTTCTATTTGAATATTGAGGAGGTTAAGTCACTATGACCAGGGCTCACTAGTTAAATAGATATACATCGCAATGTGATTTCTCTGGTTAAATAAAGGATAAAGGATAAATACCCCTCCCACCCCCATTATTTCACACGGTTATATTGTTTTTTTGTTTCTATTCCATAATGGGTCCTTGTAATGTACTCAGTTTAATTTATTGCATAACTGCCTTACTGTCAAAATATTACAGATGTCTGGAAGATTTAGTGTTCCTTGTCATTTTTGGGGAAAAATAGAAGAACAAGCGTTTTTATTGTTGTTTCCTATAGCAGTGTCAGCTTCTCCATTACAGAAGAACCAGTGCCTCTGTCTAGTACCCCGGGGATCTGATCTGCATAGCCATGTTCTACCAGCGGAGTGGTCCGCTCATGACGATGTTAGCTTATTCCATCATCATTAATGGAGGGGTTGGGGTTGGCAGTAACACAGCCGTATAACCCACCCAGGTACAGGCCTGTGTTCTGTTTAGCCCTTGATAGAAACTCAGCACTGCCTCCCTTCCCTGCCTATTTCTGGCTATGAAAATTATAATATGGAACAAAGATTAGAATGGAATTATCGTGGCCCGGGAGGCATTTACCCACCCCGCTACGGCAGACGGTCAGCGGTTTAGCTAGCTGGTAGGGGAAGGAGGGGAAAAACCCCTTGGCCCTCAAGAGTAATGGTAATACATTAGGTTGTGAGCACGGCTGCTATTCTTGCTGTACATTATGTATGTTCCATTTATACTACCTCAGCGCTGACGGATAGGTCATTACTCCCCGCGCCGATGAACACTTATCAGGGCCCACCGCTGTTTATGGCAACGATCAAGAGCACCTGTCAGTCAAGGTCATCGCTTTGTGTGTCCTCTTTAATAGGTCCCTCTTCACAATTGTTGAACTTTGCATGGAGGCCGCCCTCTATGTGTGTGTGGGGGGGGGTTCAGGCCGGCTGCTTTATGAAGAAGGTGCTGCCTGGGTCTTTAATATCCTACCCAGGGAGAGTCCCTTCACCATTACTGTACTTACCACTGTGTATGATCATCCCACGGAATAACTCATATGTAGGGTTAGATAGAAAATGATGTCTTGAGTGGTCTGTCGAGCTTATGGGTAGTGCGTGTTGGCTCACAGGATGATGTGAATTGGGATTGCAATGTGTGTGTACGAGTATGAAGGCATGCGGTATGTGTGTGCATACATATGTGCATGTGTATGAAATTTTGTGTGTGTGCATGTTTTTATGGATGTGTCTTTCCATGTGTGCGTGTGTGCGTGTGTGCGTGTGTGTGTGTGTGTGCGTGCGTGTGTATGATAAGTTCAGCTGACAGGATCCTCAAAGCCTTTTCGTCACTGCAGGGCCAATGCTAATGCATGGCTGGTTCTGTTATACCAGCTAGCTAGCGCTGCATGCTGAAATCACAAGTGGCCCACAGTGCAGCTAAGTCCGCCTTCGGCCCTGGGACAAACATACAGCTTCTGGTTGTGGGATTCTTATAGCCAAGAGCCACTAACATTTGTCGTAGTGACTCTGCTGAATCTCATAGCAGTGTTTTGGGTTGAAACACCTTCATTTACTTATCCAGACTGCTTAGGTAATACGGAATAAGGCCTCTTTCACGATAACTGTGTATTTGGTTTTGTGTTAAAGGTTAGGTTTGGATTTCTTAATGTGATTTCAATGGGATTGCCCCTGAAGTGACATTTGTGAGAGGTTTTTTAACTTCTCGGTATAAATATATTTGGAGGGGGAAAGGTTTTGAAAATCTGTAATAATGTTGGTGACTGAAAGAAAAAAATCTGAAAATTAAACATCTTGTCAGTTTGACCATAGTAACGCTTGAGTCTGTTTCAATCTCTCTGCCAAGTTGTGTCTGTGTAGGAAGAGGAAGGATGGTCTTCTGACATGTTATTGCCATGTCAAGAGGATTCAATATCACATAACCAGTTTGACATGTATCTGTGAGGACCAGCATGGCTCCTGATGAATCAGGATCCTACATGATAGAGGTAAATGTGTTGCCAAGGTGTTGCACCATGTGCCAAAAATGCGGATTCAAAATGTTGCAAGTAAAACAAGGTCTATTCAATGAGCATTGTTGCATGAATGACAAACTGCATATTTTGAAAGTCATGAACACATGATGAGAAATAAGTCCTACACAGCATTCCACCACCCTGTATTTTGATTGAAGTGTATTGATAATTTTGTACTCCTATAAAATTGAAATCCTCTACTGTGGCTTGATCATACTAACTGATTAAGATGGACAAGATGTTTCACTGTCCTCATTTTTCTCTCAGTCACTCAGCAACATTATTTACAACCAGCCTCTCTCTCCTCTCAACCCTCTGAAATCCCTCTAACTTCCAGTCATAATCTGAGCTGTAAAAATGAACAGTTCCTTTTCTTCCCTTTGACACAATGCTGACAGGAGTCACTTTGATATACTTTAGGAGTATGACTGTTCCATCGCTTCTGCTTTTTTCCTACCCGAGGGTCCATCTCTGCAGACATTGGGAGCTGTCATTCCGCGACACCCCGTGACGTGGCTGACACTCAGCCATTATGACAAGTGCTGGACAGCAGGCACTGTTCTAGGCAGTCTGGCTGTATATCTTCAGGTAAAGTGCCCAAACATGTAAACGGATGATCTATAAATGTGTCCCTACTGTAGACGTTTTTTCTCATATCCAGATCAAATTTGGAAAAAAAGAGAAAAAAGAGAAAACGATGCATAATCTTTTATTCTTATAGTGAAACTTGATCATTTTGCGGTCGTTCTAACATTACAAAAAATATATCACCATTATCTTTTTTCTACAACAATATAATGTGTTATAGCTGGTTGATAATGATTTACATGGTAGAAAAATGATTTATAACAGTCAGGACCAGACGCCATTTATTATATACTGACTCTGACCACCACTGGGCTGCCGGGCTGCCAGTGCAGTAAAAACATGATTTAATGTGTTTTATATATATTTCAACACTATGAGGTAGGAGTAATACAGTGAAATTGTGAAAACGATAATAGTGGTCTGTTAGTGGTGGGATGGAGTTTTGTCCTGCCTGGTGGCATCATATTAGTTAATTGACCAATAAGAAAGAGAATGTCCAAACCTCTCTGCCAGTAAAAATTTTGTTTTCTTCTCCCCACTCCCAGACAGCCCTATCAAAATTCTTGCTTGAGAAATTGATCGTTGTTAAAAAGCTATTTTTGTTTCTTTCTGATGACTTTAACTGAGAACAATCACAGTAAGGTACTTCATTGTTAACCAGAAATGATTTGATATTGAGATTAAAAACAGCTGCAGTGGGTTTTTAACCACTAAACCATTTCCTTTCGGACGGTGAACCAGAGACAGCACAAAAATACACAACCACAAAAATCTCACAGCTCTCACTAACCGACCACATGCTACAGTAATGGCCCCCGATCAGGTGCTACATACTACTCCTGCCTTGACTGACCTTCTCCTAAACCCTGTGTCTGTTACCAGTCCTCTATCCAGAAGTTCCAGGAGGGGTAGTGTGTATTGTGTGCATTGTGCGAGCCAATGGGGTGTGTGTTCACTGTGGATTAGACACCTTGGTCGAGCCTGTTGAGAGATCGTCACAGTATGCTGTTCACGCATTCTGCCTGTTACAGCTGATCTGACCAATGCCTATAGGCGCACAGAGACAGTAGACAGATTTAGATGTAGCTGTAGTTATTATGGTGTCAGTGACACATTGTTTTATTTGTCCTGGGCTGATTCAGGTGATAGTTCTGTATGTAGTCTGCCTCAATCTATCAATTAAAATAGTATTTTTTTGTAGGTTAAGGTTCTGGGGTGTTCTAAGTGTTTGGTTTGACTGAGGTTATGTGGTGTTCTCGATTTGTCATGTGTCAGAGCTTAGGGCTAGAGTGAGCCAGGGTGTTTGTGGTGTCGATATGGGCAGCTGAGATGCTCTGATGCGTCTCAGATTAATATGTTGGTGGCCAGACCGCTGGTGTTTGCTGTAGCCTGCATCCATAGCCTGGGATCTAAGTCCCGAATGCAGTTCACAGCTTACAAGGCCCCTCCTGGCACCACACACTCACCACTGCAGGGCCCCACACACACAGACACACGCGCACGTACGCACGCACACACACACACACACACACACACACACACACACACACACACACACACACACACACACACACACACACACACACACACACACACCACTCTGGGGCCAGTCTTACCACACACACATGTCACCACGCTCATCTGTCACCAAGGAAACCACCACAGGCTGCAGGCTTGGCACAAAGACATTCTCTGACTGAGGGTGCTGGGAGCCAGTCAAAATGTTAAGGATTTGAGATGCCAGATCGGACAAGTGTTGATTTGAGGAGAAAAGCTGTTGAAGCAACAGGGATAGACAGTTAGATAGATAATGATGTATTGTAGTAGCATGACATTGGCCTTCCTTCTTCATGGCTATCTATACACTGACTGAGTCAGTGAAGAGATAAAAATGAGGAATATATAAATGTATTCCAGAAGGATAAAAGACAGATAGATAGGGTTGAATACCACATTCTTGGTCATGTAGATATTGAAACAGTTATCACATATTTGAATTGAAATAGTGTCCTTGCAGTCTAAATCCTGTGATGATAGTACTCTCACCCTCCAGAGGGTACATTATGCCCATCACTATCTGGCTGTAGACATCTGCCTCTTTGTTGCTGCTGCTGCTGCTGTGATACAGAGATGGTCTATTTACTGGGTGTGGTCAAGACGTTTTGTTTACTTCGGACCAGGAGCTGTAAGTAAGCATTATTATCATTATTTTCCATCTGCATTCGCTCAAGAAACAGCTGTTGAAGTTTGAGCGCGATCCAAAGTGGCAGGGCCTGGAGTTGTTCTTGTTCATTCGGCAAACTTGGCTTTGACACGATGGCTTCTGGCAGCGTTTTGTGCTGAATTCAACATCTGTGACAACCTTTAGCACCGCTCTCTCACTGTCCAGCTCTCTCTCTCTATCTTTCTTTCTCTCTCTCTCTCTCTCTCTCTCTCTGTCTCTCTCTCTCTCTCTCTCTCTCTCTCGCTCTCTGTCTCCCTCTCTCGCTCTCTATCTCTCTCTGTCTCTCTCTGTCTCTCTCTCTCTCTCTGCCTCTCTCTCTCTGCCTCTCTCTCTCTCTCTCTGTCTTTATGGCTCGCTCTCTCTCACTCTCACTCTCTTTCTCTCCCTCTCTCTGCCCGCTCTCTTATCTTTCTATTTCTCACTCTCTCCTCTCATGCCTCCTCTATCTGAAATATGGAACTGAAGGGGAAAGTGAGAACCTCCTGGATTTGATGCCACTGGATCATTGTGGGCTGCCAGGCCCTATCTCCAACATTGTGCCAGTCAGCTGGTCCCAAGGTCGTTGGGTCACCTAAACATATGGACTCTCTGCCTTGTCCTTAAAGGTCATTGCCTAGCATCTGTTTAGACTAGAGAACCCTGTCCCTCTTTGATGATGACATCAACGGCAGCATGAGGGAAAATATCACTCCCATCACCTCGGCAGTGTGGACAGTTGCCTCGGCAATGCAAGCCACAGCGTCAGAGTCCTCAAATGGTCTTCATTTTAACACCCTCATGTGAGATCTTGTTCTATTTAATGAGTTGTTGTTGATTATGAATAGTTTAAGCTTGTTCTTTTAACTTATCGGCAAACCCCTTCACAATAACCTTGTTGGAGTCTGATTTTGTTCGGTTCGACAAACAACAACATTTATTTACCTTTGAAAATAACAAGCTAATTTGTCCCCTGCACCTGTTCCTGTCCCTTTCCGTCTGCTGCGGTTCTGTTACACAGTCAAGTTTGAACAGCAGTCTGTCACTGCTGTGATGTCAGAGGCTCTTAGGGGTCAGAACAGGAATTATTGAACACAGGGTGGGTGACAGAGGGAGATGCCGCTGGGAGCAAACAGATGTTGCAATCATAAAGAAATACACAAGCTCTGAATGAATTATGAGGAGGTGTGAGCAGGGGAGGGCACAGGAAGGGTCGAGCAACAGACGACTCCTTCTTCTCTGTGAATCACAGCGAAACACAGAGGATTCCGATTCAAGCGAATCGTCTTGGAGGTGAGAGCCGGGTGAATTATCTCAACATTGTTGTGGTTCTGTGTTAGAATGCCTGATGAGACCTAGCCATTGTCCTTCAAGAAAACATCTTGTCACTAGACAGCTGTTCTGAACACACTGCAGATCTATTATTTATATCCGCTGGGGTCTCAGGACACTCCATGCAATGTCAATGTGTTTTAAAGCATTTACACCACCCAGCTTAGCGATGAAATCTGTAAAAAAGCAAAGAACCTGACAGAATCTCCTCAGAACATGGATTTAGCAGAAGTGCTTTGTTTCCCAGTAATTTTACATTGATCCTTGCTTGTAAAGAAGTCAAAGGCTGAGTCTGTTTGAACATTTTACCCATGATGACTGATGGCTGTGCACATGGCTGTGCACCCTGAAAGAAGAAGAATATCAAACTAGGTCCAGGGTTGCTCCTGGATCATGACAGGATTATTAAATGTCCTAAATATCCTAAATGCTTCCAAATCTTTAGGCCCAGAACATGCTATAGTATTCATAACATTGAAAATGTTGCATCAGTGTAGTTGTATGACCTACAGTATGGGACAATCTCTTTCTGTCAAGTTTGACAAATCAATGTACAGTCACACTCAAACTTTAATGGGCCTTCCAATCCACTCCCCATCTCACTCTGCTGGCCCGTTAGTCCCTCCATGTGTCTCTGTCTCTGTAGTAGCCGTCTTTACATTGGATGGCGTGTTGCCAGACAAAGAGGGTGTCATCTAGACCTGCCTCTATGACTGCGCTGCAGTGTCAACAGCGCCAGGAGGAACTGAGCGAAGGCCAGAGGGGTGATTTAAGTACTGACACACTCCATGAAGTCACTTCCTCGTTGTCTCTGCCAGGGCCCAACTTCAGGGGACCACACAATGGGAGAAACATAGATTGTGAATTCTTGGCAGAGGGAGGAGAGACTCCGTTAAAAAGGCAAATGTGATTTTTTTAAAAGTGAAGACGTTGAAGTCTTGGCGATTGTCAGCAAGGGGTCAGCCTAAAGGGATGTGACATGGAAATGATTCTTCCTCTCTGCGCCTAATGTGGCTCGTCACTCTGAGGAAAAATCTGGAAGAATGACAAAATGCTAGTCTAATTGACTAACAATTTATCCAGCCCCCCCTCTTACGACACAGAGCCTGTCAGAGAGATGTACTGTAAACGCCCAGAGATGTATTTGTCCACTGACACTGTTTATAGTAGAGGAGACAAGAGGGTCAATTATTTCTGAGTGTCAGCAGGGTCCTAAAGCAGAGACAGAAGACAATCAAATGGAAGTGATAACTAACTATTATTCAGTGGTTTTTGTCTCCAACCAGGTCTGATTAACATCAGGCCACCCTGGTCTAACCACCATTGTCACTGCCCTAGCTGTTTCTGTTTCTGTATCTCTGTCTGTGAATGTCAGTGTGTGTGGTGTTTTGCGTTCCATCTCTTCAAACCTGTGTGAACCAGAGGACTCCCTGTGGAGTGACATTTTGGAGGAGAGACAAAGGAGAATGTCACACTTTAACCAGACCCCCTGACAAACATGGCTACACTACAAGAGTTCCTCTGTCTGGTTCTGGAGGAAACACGTCTGCTGACACGATGAGACATTCAACAGGCCGGACAAAAGGTTAAGTCTGGAAAGATCAGATGACGTTCAGTACAAAAGGTATTTTTGTCTAAAAATTTTCCTAGGCCTATACAGATTCCATTTATCCCCAATATCAGTTACCTGAAATATAAACTGTTATATAAACTATTAAAAAAGGCTACCGTCATATCAGCAGCCCCAGCCCTTCAGTCCCCCTTCTTCCCAGCTAGCAGCCACAGCCCTTCAGTCCCCCTTCTTCCCAGCTAGCAGCCACAGCCCTTCAGTCCCCCTTCTTCCCAGCTAGCAGCCACAGCCCTTCATTCCCCCTTCTTCCCAGCTAGCAGCCACAGCCCTTCAGTCCCCCTTCTTCCCAGCTAGCAGCCACCAGCCCTTCAGTCCCCCTTCTTCCCAGCTAGCAGCCACAGCCCTTCAGTCCCCCTTCTTCCCAGCTAGCAGCCACAGCCCTTCAGTCCCCCTTCTTCCCAGCTAGCAGCCACAGCCCTTCAGTCCCCCTTCTTCCCAGCTAGCAGCCACAGCCCTTCAGTCCCCCTTCTTCCCAGCTAGCAGCCACAGCCCTTCAGTCCCCCTTCTTCCCAGCTAGCAGCCACCAGCCCTTCAGTCCCCCTTCTTCCCAGCTAGCAGCCACAGCCCTTCAGTCCCCCTTCTTCCCAGCTAGCAGCCACAGCCCTTCAGTCCCCCTTCTTCCCAGCTAGCAGCCACAGCCCTTCAGTCCCCCTTCTTCCCAGCTAGCAGCCACAGCCCTCCAGTCCCCCTTCTTCCCAGCTAGCAGCCACAGCCCTTCAGTCCCCCTTCTTCCCAGCTAGCAGCCACAGCCCTTCAGTCCCCCTTCTTCCCAGCTAGCAGCCACAGCCCTTCAGTCCCCCTTCTTCCCAGCTAGCAGCCACAGCCCTTCAGTCCCCCTTCTTCCCAGCTAGCAGCCACAGCACTTCAGTCCCCCTTCTTCCCAGCTAGCAGCCACAGCCCTTCAGTCCCCCTTCTTCCCAGCTAGCAGCCACAACCCTTCAGTACCCTTTCTTCCCAGCTGTGCTCTGTAAAATACAACCATCCTCATGAGTGTGAAAAACTGATCATGATGACCATGTTGTAAACCTTCAGAGGTCAACATTGTATAATGCCCCCTCTCCCTTGTAATCTTGGATTAGTCCTTGGATTATTCCATCCCCTCTGGAATGAACTATTACAGTGCCGTGGGGAGAGCATTAAGCGACTGTACCCTATTTGGCAGAAGTTCACTTTGTGAGAAAACACCACCCGCGCTCCATGTTTCCCATTACCTCAACCACCTAGAGATAAATGGGTGTTTCTCCTTTCTGCCATAAGGTTTTAGATCAGTGGATGTGTGTTGACCATCTGACTGCCGCTAATAATACTGTTTCAGAGCAAATAAAACCGACAGTTATAATGTGTTATTTTCCCTGTCAGGCTCGGCCTGCGGTAGGCAGTAGATATCCCTCTCTGTCCTGTGTTTATGGGCGGTAACAGAGAGGGGACAGTGGTCTGTGACAGGTTAACTCTGCTGTGTAAATTCCTTGGGCCGTGTATGATGTAGCCTGTGATCCGGCCATCATTGATTAGATCTGAGCCAGTAAATATCCTGTGATTAATCCAGAAGTTTTGTTCATGTAGCCTCCCCGAGTCACCTTCACAGCTGGGAGGCAAGGGGCCGCCTTGTTTACCACTCCTTGTCTGTCACCCCCCCGGCTCATCTCCTCAGCCCCACCAAAGCATGACATTTTATCTGACAAGCAGGCTGAACGTTAGCTGTGTGTGTGTGTGTGTGTGTGTGTGTGTGTGTGTGTGTGTGTGTGTGTGTGTGTGTGTGTGTGTTTGCATGCGTACGAGCATGTGCGCGTGCTTGTGTGTAGGGTTTTGTGAACCTAAAGATATATGTCGAGTCAAATGTGTTTTTGGATTGTTGGATTGTTGGATTGGACTCTTTATCCACACCTTGAGAGTGTACAGTAAGTAACCTTTATCCACACATTGAGAGTGTACAGTAAGTAACCTTTATCCACACCTTGAGAGTGTACAGTAAGTAACCTTTATCCACACATTGAGAGTGTACAGTGAGTAACCTTTATCCACACCTTGAGAGTGTACAGTAAGTAACCTTTATCCACACATTGAGAGTGTACAGTAAGTAACCTTTATCCACACATTGAGAGTGTACAGTAAGTAACCTTTATCCACACCTTGAGAGTGTACAGTAAGTAACCTTTATCCACACATTGAGAGTGTACAGTGAGTAACCTTTAAACATACATTGAGAGTGTACAGTAAGTAACCTTTAAACACACATTGAGAGTGTACAGTAAGTAACCTTTATCCACACATTGAGAGTGTACAGTAAGTAACCTTTATCCACACATTGAGAGTGTACAGTAAGTAACCTTTATCCACACATTGAGAGTGTACAGTAAGTAACCTTTAAACACACATTGAGAGTGTACAGTAAGTAACCTTTAAACACACATTGAGAGTGTACAGTAAGTAACCTTTAAACACACATTGAGAGTGTACAGTAAGTAACCTTTATCCACACATTGAGAGTGTACAGTAAGTAACCTTTATCCACACATTGAGAGTGTACAGTAAGTAACCTTTAAACACACATTGAGAGTGTACAGTAAGTAACCTTTATCCACACATTGAGAGTGTACAGTAAGTAACCTTTATCCACACCTTGAGAGTGTACAGTAAGTAACCTTTATCCACACATTGAGAGTGTACAGTAAGTAACCTTTAAACATACATTGAGAGTGTACAGTAAGTAACCTTTAAACACACATTGAGAGTGTACAGTAAGTAACCTTTATCCACACATTGAGAGTGTACAGTAAGTAACCTTTATCCACACATTGAGAGTGTACAGTAAGTAACCTTTATCCACACATTGAGAGTGTACAGTAAGTAACCTTTAAACACACATTGAGAGTGTACAGTAAGTAACCTTTAAACACACATTGAGAGTGTACAGTAAGTAACCTTTAAACACACATTGAGAGTGTACAGTAAGTAACCTTTATCCACACATTGAGAGTGTACAGTAAGTAACCTTTATCCACACATTGAGAGTGTACAGTAAGTAACCTTTAAACACACATTGAGAGTGTACAGTAAGTAACCTTTAAACACACATTGAGAGGGAACAGTAAGTAACCTTTAAACACACATTGAGAGTGTACAGTAAGTAACCTTTATCCACACATTGAGAGTGTACAGTAAGTAACCTTTATCCACACATTGAGAGTGTACAGTAAGTAACCTTTAAACACACATTGAGAGTGTACAGTAAGTAACCTTTATCCACACATTGAGAGTGTACAGTAAGTAACCTTTATCCACACCTTGAGAGTGTACAGTAAGTAACCTTTATCCACACATTGAGAGTGTACAGTAAGTAACCTTTAAACATACATTGAGAGTGTACAGTAAGTAACCTTTAAACACACATTGAGAGTGTACAGTAAGTAACCTTTATCCACACATTGAGAGTGTACAGTAAGTAACCTTTATCCACACATTGAGAGTGTACAGTAAGTAACCTTTATCCACACATTGAGAGTGTACAGTAAGTAACCTTTAAACACACATTGAGAGTGTACAGTAAGTAACCTTTAAACACACATTGAGAGTGTACAGTAAGTAACCTTTAAACACACATTGAGAGTGTACAGTAAGTAACCTTTATCCACACATTGAGAGTGTACAGTAAGTAACCTTTATCCACACATTGAGAGTGTACAGTAAGTAACCTTTAAACACACATTGAGAGTGTACAGTAAGTAACCTTTATCCACACATTGAGAGTGTACAGTAAGTAACCTTTATCCACACATTGAGAGTGTACAGTAAGTAACCTTTAAACACACATTGAAACTGAGCTGGGCATTCAGTCAATATTGCTGAGTAATGTTTGTTGAAACCCAGATAACAATTCTAGGGAGAGAGAACATGTTTGTAATGTTACCCATAATGTTCCCATAATTTTGAGAGTCCAGTTTTCCATTAGTTAGGTGAACATTCTATCTATGTCAGCAAAAACCTTCTGAGAACCTTTTTAGAATGTTGTGGTGTTAAAGTTAGAAGGACATTCCCTTAATGTCAAACAGAACTTATCTAGAACATGGTTATAATGTTCTCAGAATATACAACATGATTGTTCTAGACAAGTTTCATGGAACCGTTGCAAGAACATTCCTGTGCCCAGTTTTCTGAGGGTTAGGAGAATATTCCATCATTCACACACAGAACATGGTTGCCATGTTCTCAGAATGTAAGATATTAACGTTCTAAACCTGTTTCATGGAACCGTTGCAAGAACATTTCTGTGTATTAGTTGTCACCTGATGGTCCCATAGAAACAGGGATTCATTTCATTTTTTGCTTTCACCAAGCCCATCAAGGCCCTGATTGGTGAACCGCTAATCCATTCACAGCTCTTTTTGTCTATTGAAAAGGTTAGGAATGCTCACACACAGTGCTTTTAACACACAATGTTTTAAATACACTGTACATATTTGACACACTTTGACTGCTTGTTCATGTATGCAGTAATAAGTATGTCCTCATCTGGGATTTGAACTCACAACCTCTTGGTTCAAGACATTTAGATATTCCTGCTATGCCACTATGTCTGTGTCAGTTATCAATAAATTTGACTCTTTTCTCATCGTTGTTCTGATTTCATTATTTCAACAATTGAAGGGCTTTCTGAATAGTTGTGTCATGTTGGTATGGCATATTAACCGGTTTTAATGATACTCCTGAATCACTATGATCAAAAAACATTTTTACAAGAGCTGATAGTTACTTCAAAGTGCTATTGTTTATACCTATCAAGTTGTTTCAGATCTACACAGGTGCCGAGGGCGGAGGGGTTAGGGTTTATTCTGTACATGGCTAACTACAAGCACAAGGTACCAATAAGCACAAGCTCTACAGATATCCCTTATATGGACAGTGGTTAGGGTGTTTGTCATTGGTGCTGATATTCTGGGTTTGAGACATGCTAGTGGAGTCATCCTACTCTCACATACTTAGCAATATATGTTAATGTCATTATTTGGCAACAGTTATGAGAAACCGATCTGATCTAATTAAAATGAGTTTCTCGTTGAAATATGGGAATCAGAGGAGTTCTAGATAGCTGAGCATCCCTCTCCATACAGTCCTTTTAAAATCCACAACACAGGTACCAAGTAGAACAAATGTGTCTCTGATAATGAATCACATCAGCTCTCATCATTGCATTTCAATCTGGAACATTCCTCATTTGTTGCCAAAACATGGTCCAGATGGTAGTGTTGGTTCTGGTAGAAACATGGTCCTGGTGGTAGTGTTGGTTCTGGTAGAAACATGGTCCTGGTGGTAGTGTTGGTTCTGGTAGAAACATGGTCCTGGTGGTAGTGTTGGTTCTGGTAGAAACATGGTCCTGGTGGTAGAAACATGGTCCTGGTGGTATTGTTGGTTCTGGTAGAAACATGGTCCTGGTGGTAGTGTTGGTTCTAGTAGAAACATGGTCCTGGTGGTAGAAACATGGTCCTGGTGGTATTGTTGGTTCTGGTAGAAACATGGTCCTGGTGGTAGTGTTGGTTCTGGTAGAAACATGGTCCTGGTGGTAGTGTTGGTTCTGGTAGAAACATGGTCCTGGTGGTAGAAACATGGTCCTGGTGGTATTGTTGGTTCTGGTAGAAACATGGTCCTGGTGGTAGTGTTGGTTCTAGTAGAAACATACCCACAACATGGTTGCCATATTCTCAGAATATCAGAAATGTGTGTATTTACAGTAGCATTTCTGTACATGCCATTTAAAGCAATGATGATGCCAATTATAGCAAAACCATACACAACACAGGGTTCCATCTCCAAACTGCAACAGAATCACTTGGGACACATCACAGAAATCACAATATGTTAAAGGAGCAATCTGCAGTTGCTGCATCCATTTTTCCATTTGAATGAATGATATACATGGTATGTAGTGTGGATTTCAAGAAGACGATGGAGAGATGCTCAGCTATAAGAATTATTATATACTGATCATTTATGAGAGGTAGTGAATGTGGTCGTAATTCATGCTCAAGGGGTAATCCTACGGGTTTCCATCTTTCGTTGAGAAACAAATCTTAATTAGATCAGATAAGGGTGCTGTAACATTTGCCAAATAATGACATTAACATATATTGCTAAGAATGTGAAAGTACAATGACTCCCCCAGTGGGTCTCAAACCCAGGCTACCAGCCCCAATGGGTGATTTTATTTTGCCCCCCATGTTTTTTTGAGCCCCCCCCCCCAAAGAAAATCTAAAATCTAAGTAATAGACTGTAAATTTACCAGGAAAATTAGCTCAAAGTGATTTTAATTTAGGAAATCTGTTCTGGTATGTATTCCCACAATTAAATAGAGAGGTATATGTGATGTTATCAAGGTTTGGATTGATTTAGTTGTTGTCAAATACTGTGTCTGTTTGGGATAATCTGTTTTTAACGTCTGGAGAACCTGCAATCAATCACTGGAAAATAAACTGGATGAGCTCCGTTCGGGACTATCCTATCAATGGGACATTTAAACCTGTAATATCCTACGTTTCACCGAGACGTGGCTGAACAAGGACATGGATCATATACAGTTAGCTGGGTTTTGAGTGCTTGGGCTGAACAGGACAGCAGCCTCTGGTAAGACCAGGGGTGTGGTGTACGTAGGATGACCACATTTAAGATATCCAAATGCGAGTCAACAGGATGATTTTGCGGGACATTCACGGCACAATATAATTGACATGAATAAAGAGATCTTCCTAGTGTGCCCGCGCTGTTGAGTTTTGGCCGCATGACCATTTTTGGGGATTATTCAGCTAACTATCCTAAAATTAGGTGATGTTTTTTTTAAACAGTAACTATTATATGTGGCTATGTTATGTAGAATACTATTAAATCATTATGTGATCTTCCAAGACATTGATTCAGCTTTTAAACAAGCACCATTGCTAGAAGTGGCGCTCCGGTGTGGTATGCTCTGGCAGAACTACCCCCTGCAGTCCACTGCACCGACCAAGCAATTGAAGCGCAGCCTATTCTTGATGCAGAAAGGAGAGACCGCATGTGTGGCTGTTTTATGAACATTTTGGAATATTTGGCCAAGAAAACATTTCTGGTTGGTCTCAGGGAATGTAAAACAGTTAGGATGGGAGCCTTTTGTTAAAACGGAAGTGACTGAAGTAGCAGAAAGTTTGTTGAATGAGCAACTAGTGAGCATGGAGAGCCTCACAAGTTTGTCGAAATTAGTTTATATCTTTCGGTCTAATACTGTACGTCTATTTAAGTACTTTTGTAGCTCTTCATCAGAAGCACGCTTTTGGTAAGTAGTTAGGAGGCCTAACCATCCTCTCCAAGGTTAGCTGAAATTTCGCCTGAAAGGATTTGAGAAAGGATTTGAGAAATATGATTGGTTGAGGATAGGCCCATGGCATTTCTTGCACTGTGCATGATATCAGATCTCAACAACGATTGGAGGTGTTTAACATCACCATACCACATACTTATGATATATTTTCATAAGCACAACCTGACTGCAAGAGACAAGTTGGAATGTCTGACTGAAATACGGGACAAATCAACCTTTAAAAAAAAGGGGTGGTGTTGGAATTTGTTGATAAAATGTAAGACATTTAAACAGGTTAACATTCTGGCCGATTACCAGGACGCGTACTCAGAGCATGTGCTGACCAGCTGGCAAGTGTCTTCAATGACATTTTCAGCCACACAGTCTCTAATATCTACATCTTTCAAGTAGACCACCATAGTCCCTCTGCCCAAGAACGCCAAGGTAACCTTCTTAAATGAACACTGCCCCCTAGAACTCACATCTGTAGTCATGAAATGCTGTGAAAGGCTGGTCATGGCTCACATCAACACCATCATCCCAGACACCCTGAACCCACTCCAATTCGCTTACCACCACAACAGATCCACAGATGAGGCAATCTCTATTGCACGCCGCACTGCCCTTTCACACCTGTACAAAAGCAACACCTATGTGAGAATGCTGTTCATGAGACTACGTACAGGTCAGCGTTCTACACCATAGTGCCCTCCAAGCTCATCACTAAGCTAAAGACCCTGGGACTAAACATATACCTCTGCAACTGGATCCTGGACTTCCTGACTGGCCACCCCCAGGAGGGGAGTATAGGCAAAAACACATCTGCCACGCTGACCCTCAACACGGGGACCCCTTAGGGCTGTGTGCTTAGTCCCCTCTTGCACTCCCTGCTCACCCACGACTGCTTGGCCAAGCACAACTCCAACACCATCATTAGATTTACCGACGACACAACAGTATGCCTGACCACCAACGATGATGAGAGGAGGAGGTCAGAGACCTGGCAGTGTGGTGCCAGGACAACAACATCTCCTTCAACGTGAGCAAGACAAAGGAGCTGATTGTAGACTACAGGAAAAGGAGGGCAAAGCACGCCCCCATTCACATCAAAGGGGCTGTAGTGGAGTGGGTTGATAGCCTCAAGTGCCTTGGTGTCCACATCAATATTGACCTATAATGGTCCAAACACACCAGCACAGTTGTGTAAAGGGAACGACAAAACCTATTCCCACTCAGGAGGCTGAAAAGATTTGGCATGGGACCTTAGATCCTCAAACAGTTCTACAGCTGTACCATCAAAAGAATCCTGACTGGTTGCATCACCGCTTGGTATGGCAACTGCAAGGCGCTACAGAGGGTAATGCGTACCATCCGGGACCTCTATACCAGGCGGTGTCAGAGGAAGGCCCTAACGATGGTCAAAGACTCCAGCCACCCAAGTCATAGATTGTTCTCTCTGCTACAGCATGGGAAGTGGTACCGGAGCGCCAAGTCTGGGACTAAAAGTCTCCTTAACAGCTTCTACCTCCAAGCCATAAGACTGCTAAACAGTGAATCAAATGGCTAGCTGGACTATTTCTATTGACCCCATTATTTTATGATTTATTATGATTTTTTTGCATTGACTCTCTAGCACAGGTGCAATGTACACTCATTGGACTCACGTATATTACACTGACACTCCAACACACACACACACACACACACACACACACACACACACACACACACACACACACACACACACACACACACACACACACACACACACACACACACACACACACAGACACACACACACACACAGACACACACACACACACACACACACACACACACACACACACACACACACACACACACACACACACACACACACACACACACACACACACACACACACACACACACACATTCCTTCATTCTCGCCACATACACTGCTGCTGCTCTCTGTTTATTATCTATGCATAGTCACTTTATCCCTTCCTACATGCACATATTACCTCAATTACCTCGACTAAATCCATACCCCTGCACATTGACTCGGTACCGGTACCTCTTGTGTATAGCCTCGTCATTGTTATTTTATTGTGTTACTATTTTTAGTTTAGTTTATTTAGCACATTTTTCTTACTTACATTTTTTAAAAATCTGCATTGTTGGTTAAGGGTTCATAAGTAAGCATTTCATGGTAAGGTTGCATGAGACAAATAACATTTAATTTGATTTTTGCTCTGTAAAATTGTTTAACTATGTTCCAGCCCCAGACCATCCACTCAAGGGGAGGTCGTCCCACTGCTGAATGTAATTGGGGACCCATGCAATAAGGGATACCTCTAGGGCATGTGCTTATTGTGCCAGTATAGTTAGGCCCTGTCCAGAAGAAACCTTAACCACTCCTCCCTAGGCACATGTGTAGATCTGAAACAACTTGATAGGTGTAAACAATAGGGTGAATTTACCAGGAAGTAACTATCAGCTCTGGTAAAAGTACACTGAAGAAAATATATTTTTTATCATATTGATTCTGAAATCATTCAAACAGGTTAATATGGCCCACCAACATTAGTCAACTACATAGAAAGGCCTTAAGTTGCTGAAATCAGTGAAGAAAATCAATGATGAGAGAATAGTCAGATTACAGTTTTTTACAATCGTTAGGACCTATTTCTCAATACTTAGGTCATTTTTCAAAACTCTTCACACAGTGAGCACAACAGCATGTGGGCTAAACTGTGGGTCATTTTTCATTGCTTTGACACAAAATGCATTCAATGACTATATCTTTCAAATTTGTTGAATTATTTTCTCACTCAGACACTACCACCACCAAAACTCTATGTACCAACAGGCCAATTTGCACATGTTTACATACTCCTTTCAAAACGGTTCAACTTAAGTTCACAGAGTGGTTTGCAGCCCATCCCAGGATGGTGTCACTTTTCCTCCCACCTTCCTCTCCATTCCTCAACCCCATAGAGGAATAATTTTCCTCATGGAGGTGGAAGGTTTACGACCACCATCTACATGATCCTCCTGGACGCAATGAATGCTGGGTGCCTGAACATATCCGCAGAAGATTGCCAGGGATGGACCAGGCATGCCAAAATATTATTTCCTAGGTGTATTGCCCAAGATGACATAAGATGTGATGTGGATGAGAACCTGTGGCTAAATGCAGAAGACAGGGTTGACTAGCATTGCTACTGTATCTGTATCTGTAGATGGTGTATAATACAAATTCTTGATTTTGGAATCACGCAATGCCAAAGAATGACATAAAACATATTGAAGTATATTGCATCATGTCTGATTAATTACTGTTACATCTACTGCAGTGAATTCTAAACAGTAGAGGTGTCATTCTTGTTTTGTAATGAAAACATTGTGTAATGCAACCTGTTGTTATTGTTGTTTAGGTCATTGTTTTAAGAGTGACAAAGTGTGCTTGTTGGGTGACAGCCTTTGCTAGTGTTATGGAAGAATGAGTTGATTTGAGACAAGTATGAAGTGTTTTGGTAGTTTTAGTGCATTTTGGATGTGAAATTAACTGCTGTGCCAAGCTGAAAGTTGGTTAGAACTGTGTGAAGAGTTTTGAAAAAGTGACCTAAGTATTGAGAAATGGGTTCTAGCGATTGTAAAAAACTGTAACTGATACCTGACATGGTGGCATAGCAGGAAAATAGGAGTACCGTGAACCAAGAGGTTGTGAATTCAAACCCCAGGGGTAGATGTTGAATAATAATTACTATGCATATGCAAAATGTAATCATGTTTGTCAAAGTATTTCAAATGTGTAAGTTGGAAACACTACGTGTATGTTAAAAGCACTGTGTGTGAGTATGTCTAACCTTACCACTAGACAAAGAGCTGTGAGTGGTTCACCAATCAGGGCCTTGATTGGCTTGGCAACAAGATGTGATGTGTAGTTATTTTTTATTTTTTTACGTAAATCTTCTTGGAACATTCCCATGAAATGTCTAGAACATTAATATCGTATGTTCTGAGAACATGGCAACCATGTTCTGTGTGTGTCTGGTGGGATGTTGATGGAATATTCTCCTAACCCACAGAAGACTGGACACAAAAATGCTCTTGCAAAAATGCTCTTCTCAATTTCACGTGTCCTCCATAACATTAGTATCTTATGCTGTGAGAACATGGGAATCATGTCCTGTGTATTTTTCGAGGGATGTTGACGGAATATTATCCTAACCCACACAAAACTGGACACGTTAATGTTCTTGCATTGTTCCCATGAAACGTGTCTAGAACATGAATTTCTTAAGTTCTGAGAACATGGTAACCACATTCTGGGTACGTGCTATTTGACATGAAAGGAATTGTCTCTTGGAAACATTCTTTGCACTTCATGGGAAGATAATGACCTAATGAGACTCTTAAGGGAATGTTCTCTAAAGTTGTGGGAACGCTTGTTGTTAGCTGGGAAGATGCCTTTCAATTTCTTTTTATGATGTAAAATCCTCCTTACAGGGATAGGAAGCGTTATTGAAAACAGTGTTTTACTGGAACATTACATGGCTGCAACATGTTATAGATTAACCACAACACTTGGTTAACACCATAATGGTTCATTCGACTAATGAATAGACTGAACTAATTACAGTAGCCAGAGTGTATCCATGTAACGCCAGGGAGGAAATGAAGTGTTTAAACAGAGCTTGTCGAACTGCAACTGAACTGCCCTCGCTAGAAGCATGTGTTTCAGACATAAGGAAGTGGATGGCTGCAAACTTTCTACTATTAAACTCGGACAAAACAGAGATGCTTGTTCTAGGTCCCAAGAAACAAAGAGATCTTCTGTTGAATCTGACAATTAATCTTAATGGTTGTACAGTCGTCTCAAATAAAACTGTGAAGGACCTCGGCGTTACTCTGGACCCTGATCTCTCTTTTGAAGAACATATCAAGACCATTTCGAGGACAGCTTTTTTCCATCTACGTAACATTGCAAAAATCAGAAACTTTCTGTCCAAAAATGATGCAGAAAAATTAATCCATGCTTTTGTCACTTCTAGGTTAGACTACTGCAATGCTCTATTTTCCGGCTACCCGGATAAAGCACTAAATAAACTTCAGTTAGTGCTAAATACGGCTGCTAGAATCCTGACTAGAACCAAAAAATTTGATCATATTACTCCAGTGCTAGCCTCTCTACACTGGCTTCCTGTCAAAGCAAGGGCTGATTTCAAGGTTTTACTGCTAACCTACAAAGCATTACATGGGCTTGCTCCTACCTATCTCTCTGATTTGGTCCTGCCGTACATACCTATACGTACGCTACGGTCACAAGACGCAGGCCTCCTAATTGTCCCTAGAATTTCTAAGCAAACAGCTGGAGGCAGGGCTTTCTCCTATAGAGCTCCATTTTTATGGAACGGTCTGCCTACCCATGTCAGAGACGCAAACTCGGTCTCAACCTTTAAGTCTTTACTGAAGACTCATCTCTTCAGTGGGTCATATGATTGAGTGTAGTCTGGCCCAGGAGTGGGAAGGTGAACGGAAAGGCTCTGGAGCAACGAACCGCCCTTGCTGTCTCTGCCTGGCCGGTTCCCCTCTTTCCACTGGGATTCTCTGCCTCTAACCCTATTACAGGGGCTGAGTCACTGGCTTGCTGGGGCTCTCTCATGCTGTCCCTGGAGGGGGTGCGTCACCTGAGTGGGTTGATTCACTGTTGTGGTCATCCTGTCTGGGTTGGCCCCCCCCCCCCCTTGGGTTGTGCCGTGGCGGAGATCTTTGTGGGCTATACTCAGCCTTGTCTCAGGATGGTAAGTTGGTGGTTGAAGATATCCCTCTAGTGGTGTGGGGGCTGTGCTTTGGCAAAGTGGGTGGGGTTATATCCTTCCTGTTTGGCCCTGTCCGGGGGTGTCCTCGGATGGGGCCACAGTGTCTCCTGACCCCTCCTGTCTCAGCCTCCAGTATTTATGCTGCAGTAGTTTATGTGTCGGGGGGCTGGGGTCAGTTTGTTATATCTGGAGTACTTCTCCTGTCCTATTCGGTGTCCTGTGTGAATCTAAGTGTGCGTTCTCTAATTCTCTCCTTCTCTCTTTCTTTCTCTCTCTCGGAGGACCTGAGCCCTAGGACCATGCCCCAGGACTACCTGACATGATGACTCCTTGCTGTCCCCAGTCCACCTGGCCATGCTGCTGTTCCAGTTTCAACTGACCTGAGCCCTAGGACCATGCCCCAGGACTACCTGACATGATGACTCCTTGCTGTCCCCAGTCTACCTGGCCATGCTGCTGCTCCAGTTTCAACTTCCACCTGACTGTGCTGCTGCTCTAGTTTCAACTGTTCTGCCTTATTATTATTCGACCATGCTGGTCATTTATGAACATTGAACATCTTGACCATGTTCTGTTATAATCTCCACCCGGCACAGCCAGAAGAGGACTGGCCACCCCACATAGCCTGGTTCCTCTCTAGGTTTCTTCCTAGGTATTGGCCTTTCTAGGGAGTTTTTCCTAGCCACTGTGCTTCTCCACCTGCATTGCTTGCTGTTTGGGGTTTTAGGCTGGGTTTCTGTACAGCACTTTGAGATATCAGCTGATGTACGAAGGGCTATATAAATAAATTTGATTTGATTTGATTTGAACTGAATCGTGTCTAATTAACAACCCTTCCTTTTTGCAGCCACCAGAACACTGTCTCCAAGTGGCATCTTTGAATAGGACATCTCCCTGTGTAAAAACTCCTGTCTCATTTCTACATCTCAGCTTCGGTAAATACCTCTATCTTATCTCAAGCACTGTCACTTCAGTCCGTCTTTGTTTCGCAATTACTCATTTCCAAAAGCAGTTCACTTGGAAAACACACTTGGATGACCCTGGATTGTCAACACAGGACTCGTACCCGGAACGTGATCTCACTGATTGCCATCCCCCATTCTCAATGACGACCGTGTGATTGTCATTCTAAGATGGTGTAACATCCACGGACATCCATGTCATCTTAATAAAGACACTAAAGCGCACATCAGCGCTCCAACATAGAACAGAGTCCTGACCTGTCTGGGAATATAGACCTCTAATTGCTTCTGTGTGGTGGTGCAACAGAATCCTTTCCCTCTCCACACGTCATATCAGCCCAACTGTACTGGTCGTCACTGTCAATAGAAATGAGAAATGTACTTAACAAGCTCCCGATTACATAAATCTAGCCTGTCTATATCGCCCAGGAGCAACCTCTCTGAGAAACTTTTAAGGAGACTTTTATATTTGAATTCCAAGGCAAGATTATACTGGATGGATGGAGAGAAGTTGAAAAAAAACACTACACTTTGCTAATTTTGTCATTGTCAATATCAGACGCCGGCCGTGAAGAGAGGGAGGGATCGGATTAAGTTTCTGGGCTCTGTGTAAGGGGGCGTCAGTGACTTTGACAGGCCCAGTGAAATATGTTCCCCTCTACCTTTTTCATTACTAGGAGCAGGGACCCAAAATGCAAATGTGGATGTCTCCCTCCAGGGAGCTCATTAGAAATGTGACACATCCAACAACGGCTTCAAAACACCCGACAAGATAGTCCAATAGCACCATATTAATATTGTTTCTTCAAATTCAAATGTCACTTTTCTCTAGTCTTTGTGGTTGCCCTTCATATTTTTTAACTTGATGTCTGACATTTAGGGCTTCAATACTTAAATGGGTGTCAATATATATATTTCTACGTTGGGTTATTGTTGCTTTGTGTTTTGCATTTCACGTCTCTCTTGTGTTATTGCTCAGATGACCTCAGCGTTCACTCTGATCACTCTCATCATGACTATTGTTCAAGAT
>NC_034191.2:69900825-69985825 GCF_002021735.2 Oncorhynchus kisutch | reverse complement strand
TGTTCTTGGCCCCTTGGAATAGTAGTGGTTAGGTGACATCAGGGGTGTGTTAGAACTGGCCCTGGAAGGCTTCAGTGTCTTCTGGGATCTGGTCCAGTTTAATCAGGATGTGATCAAATAACATTTTATTTGCCACATGCTTCATAGACAACAGGGCCTGGTTTCCCAAAAGCATCTTAAGTCTAAGTTCGTCATTAAAACCTTCGCTCAAATCAAATGTTATTTGATTCATGCGCCGATTACAACAGTGAAATGCTTACTTACAAGCCATAAACCAACACTGCTTTAAGAAGTTAAGAAAAATAAGTGTTAAAAGTAACAAATAATTAAAGGGCAGCAGTAAGATAACAATAGTGAGACTATATACAGGGGGTACCGGTACAGAGGCAATGTGCAATGTGCAGAGAGTAGCAGCAGTGTAAAAGCGGTGTCGGAGTAGCCAATTGATTAGCTGTTCAGGACTCTTATTGCTTGGTGGTAGCTGAAGCTGTTTCGTTACTGCTTGCCATGTGGTAGCAGAGAGAACAGTCTATGACTATGGTGGCAGGTGTCTTTGACCATTTTTGGGGCCTTCCTCAGACACCACCTGTTGTAGAGGTCCTTATATAAAAGGAGTAGAAAATAACATTGCTATACAGCATATAGGGAGTAGAAAATAACATGGCAATGTAGTATATAGGGAGTAGAAAATAACATGGCAATGTAGTATATAGGGAGTAGAAAATAACATGGCTATATAGTATATAGGGAGTAGAAAATAACATGGCAATGTAGTATATAGGGAGTAGAAAATAACATGGCTATATAGTATATAGGGAGTAGAAAATATCATGGCAATGTAGTATATAGGGAGTAGAAAATAACATGGCTATACAGTATACAGGGAGAAGACATTAACATGGCTATACAGTGTACCGGGAGAAGACATTAACATGGCTATACAGTATACAGGGAGTATAAAATAACATGGCTATAGAGTATACAGTGGGGCAAAAAAGTATTTAGTCAGCCACCAATTGTGCAAGTTCTCCCACTTAAAAATATGAGAGAGGCCTGTAATTTTCATCATAGGTACACTTCAACTATGACAGACAAAATGAGAAAAAAAATCAAGAAAATCACATTGTAGGATTTTTAATGAATTTATTTGCAAATTATGGTGGAAAATAAGTATTTGGTCACCTACAAACAAGCAAGATTTCTGGCTCTCACAGACCTGTAACTTCTTCTTTAAGAGGCTCCTCTGTCCTCCAGTCGTTACCTGTACCGGTCCCATGCATCAGGCCTCCAGTGCGCCTCCACAGTCCAGAGCTTCAAGCGACGGTCCCCAGTCCAGAGCCTCCAGTGACAGTCCCCAGTCCGGAGCCTCCAGCGACGATCCGCAGTCCGGAGTCTTCAGCGACGAGCTGCAGTCCGGAGCCTCCAGTGGTGGTTCCCAGTTCAGAGCCTTCGGCAACCACGGATCCACGGTCCGGTTCCTCCAGCAACGATTCACGGTCCAGAGCCTTCAGCAGGGGTTCTCAATCCAGAGCCTCCTCTGACGATCTACGGTCCGGTTCCTCCGGCAACGTCCACGGTCTGGAGCCTCCGGCGACGATCCAGGGTCCGGTGCCTCCAACAACGACCCACAGTCCGGAGCTTCCGGCGATGCGTCCCGCACAGGAGCCGCCCCCGACGCCCTGTGTCATCCATCATAGAGGCCCACCCGGACCCTCCCCTATTGAGTCAGGTTTTGCGGTCGGAGTCCGCACCTTTGGGGGGGGTCACGCCCTGACCATAGTAAGCTGTTTATTCTCTGTGTTGGTTGGGGCGTGATAGTGACTTGGGTGGGTCATCTAGGTGTTTTGTATTTCTATGGTGGCCTGATATGGTTCCCAATCAGAGGTAGCTGTTTATGGTTGTCTCTGACTGGGGATCATATTTAGGTAGCCAATTCCTCATTTGTGTTTGTGGGATCTTGTCTACATTTAGTTGCCTGAGTGCACAACAGTAGCTTCACGTTTCGTTTGGTTGTTTGTTGTTTTTGTTCTGTGAGTTTCGGTTTATTAAAATTATGTGGAACTCTACTCACACTGCGCCTTGGTCTCATCATTATGACGAATGTGACAATGTAGTATATAGGGAGTAGAAAATAGCATTGCAATATATAGGGAGTATAAAAATTCATGGATATGCAGCATACAGGAAGTAGAAAATAACTTGGCAATACAGTATGTGTGGAGCAGAAATTAACATGGCTATATACTGGGAGTTGAAAATAACATGGCTACAAAGTATATATCATGTTGTAACGGTTCTCTTGTGGTGAAGGAGAGTCGGACCAAAATGCGGCGTGTAGATTGCGATCCATGTTTAATAAACAAACGTAAAACACGAATCAATACAAACACTACAAAACAAAGAACGTAAACGAACGTAACGAAAACCGAAACAGTCCTATCTGGTGCAAACACAGAGACAGGAACAATCACCCACAAACACACAGTGAAACCCAGGCTACCTAAATATGGTTCCCAATCAGAGACAATGACTAACACCTGCCTCTGATCGAGAACCATATCAGGCCAGACATAGAAATAGACAAACTAGACAATGAAACATAGAATGCCCACTCAGCTCACACCCTGACCAACCAAAACATGGAAATATACAAAGTAAACTATGGTCAGGGTGTGACACATGTAGAAAATAACATGGCTATGCAGTATACAGGGAGTAGATAATAAAATGGCTATACTGTATAGTATACAGGCAGTAGAAAATACCATGGCTATACATTATGTAGGAAGTAGACAATAACATCGCTATACAGTACAGTATATAGGGAGTAGACAATAACATGGCTATATAGCATACAGTGAGTAGAAAATAACACGACAATACAGTATATTTGGAGCAGACAATAACATGGCTATAAAGGAGGTAGTTAATAACAAAAAAACATGGCTATATATAGGGATTATAAAATAACATGGCTATATATAGGGATTATAAAATAACATGGCTATATATAGGGATTATAAAATAACATGGCTATATATATAGATTCTAAAATAACATGGTATATACAGGGATTATAAAATAACATGGCTATATATAGGGATTATAAAATAACATGGCTATATACAGGGATTATAAAATAACATGGCTATATATAGGGATTATAAAATAACATGGCTATATACAGGGAGTAGAAAATAACATGGCTATATATAGGGAGTAGAAAATAACATGGCTATATACAGGGAGTAGATAATAACATGGCTATATACAGGGAGTAGAAAGTAGCATGGCTATATACAGAGAGTATCAGGTATTAACATGGCTATATACAGGGAATAGAAAATAACATGGCTATATACAGGGAGTAGAAAATAACATGGCTATATACAGGGAGTAGATAATAACATGGCTATATACAGGGAGAAGAAAGTAGCATGGCTATATACAGGGAGTAGAAAATAACATGGCTATATACAGGGAGTATATAATAACATGGCTATATACAGGGAGTAGAAAATAACATGGCTATATACAGGGAGTAGATAATAACATGGCTATATACAGGGAGTAGAAAATAACATGGCTATATACAGGGAGTAGATAATAACATGGCTATATACAGGGAGTAGATAATAACATGGCTATATAGGGAGTAGAAAATAACATGGCTATATACAGGGAGTAGATAATAACATGGCTATATACAGGGAGTAGATAATAACATGGCTATATAGGGAGTAGAAAATAACATGGCTATATACAGGGAGTAGATAATAACATGGCTATATATGGAGTAGAAAATAACATGGCTATATACAGGGAGTAGAAAATAACATGGCTATATACAGGGAGTAGAAAATAACATGGCTATATACAGGGAGTAGATAATAACATGGCTATATACAGGGAATAGAAAATAACATGGCTATATACAGGGAGTAGAAAATAACATGGCTATATACAGGGAGTAGATAATAACATGGCTATATACAGGGAGTAGAAAATAACATGGCTATATACAGGGAGTAGATAATAACATGGCTATATACAGGGAGTAGAAAATAACATGGCTATATACAGGGAGTAGATAATAACATGGCTATATACAGGGAGTAGATAATAACATGGCTATATAGGGAGTAGAAAATAACATGGCTATATACAGGGAGTAGATAATAACATGGCTATATACAGGGAGTAGATAATAACATGGCTATATAGGGAGTAGAAAATAACATGGCTATATACAGGGAGTAGATAATAACATGGCTATATATGGAGTAGAAAATAACATGGCTATATACAGGGAGTAGAAAATAACATGGCTATATACAGGGAGTAGAAAATAACATGGCTATATACAGGGAGTAGATAATAACATGGCTATATACAGGGAATAGAAAATAACATGGCTATATACAGGGAGTAGAAAATAACATGGCTATATACAGGGAGTAGATAATAACATGGCTATATACAGGGAGTAGAAAATAACATGGCTATATACAGGGAGTAGATAATAACATGGCTATATACAGGGAGTAGAAAATAACATGGCTATATACAGGGAGTAGATAATAACATGGCTATATACAGGGAGTAGATAATAACATGGCTATATAGGGAGTAGAAAATAACATGGCTATATACAGGGAGTAGATAATAACATGGCTATATATGGAGTAGAAAATAACATGGCTATATACAGGGAGTAGAAAATAACATGGCTATATACAGGGAGTAGAAAATAACATGGCTATATACAGGGAGTAGATAATAACATGGCTATATACAGGGAATAGAAAATAACATGGCTATATACAGGGAGTAGAAAATAACATGGCTATATACAGGGAGTAGATAATAACATGGCTATATACAGGGAGTAGAAAATAACATGGCTATATACAGGGAGTAGATAATAACATGGCTATATACAGGGAGTAGATAATAACATGGCTATATAGGGAGTAGAAAATAACATGGCTATATACAGGGAGTAGATAATAACATGGCTATATACAGGGAGTAGATAATAACATGGCTATATAGGGAGTAGAAAATAACATGGCTATATACAGGGAGTAGATAATAACATGGCTATATATGGAGTAGAAAATAACATGGCTATATACAGGGAGTAGAAAGTAGCATGGCTATATAGTATATGGGGAGTAGAAAATAACATGGCTATATAGTATATGGGGAGTAGAAAATAACATGGCTATATAGTATATAGGGAGTAAAAAATAACATGATACCCCATAAAGACAAAGCAAAAACAGTTTTTTAAATGTTTTTTGTGTGTAAATGTATTAAAAGTAAAAAACTGAAATGTAACATTTATATAAGTTTTCAGACCCTTTACTCAGTACTTTGTTAATGCACCTTTGGTAGCGATTACAGCCTTGAGTCTTATTGGGTATGACACTACAAGTTAGGCACACATGTATTTGGGGAGTTTCTCACATTCTTCTCTGCAGATCCTCTCAAGCTCTGTCAGGTTCGATGGGGAGGGTCGCTGCACAGCTATTTTCAGGTCTCTCCAGAGATTCTTGATCTGGTTCAAATCTAGGCTCTGGCTGGGCCACTCAAAGACATTCAAAGACTTGTCCAGAAGCCACTCCTGCATTGTTTTGGCTGTGTGCTTAGGGTCGTTGTCCTGCTGGAAGGTGAACCTTCGGCCCAGTCTGAAGTCCTGAGCGCTCTGGAGAATGTTTTCATCAAGGATCTCAAGGTACTTTATTCCATTTATCCTACCTTCGATCAATGTTTTTCAGCGGCAGGGACTGGGAGACTAGTCAGTCATACTACTGTGGTTACGTCGCCGTCGATGCACTTATAAATGAATCCCGTGACTGATGTGGTAAACTCCTCAATACCATCGGATGAATCCCAGAACATATTCCAGTCTGGGCTAGCAATACAGTCCTGTACCTTAGCATCCGCTTCATCGGATCACTTCCCTATCTACTTGGAAGCAGGAATCTGGAGGATAGAGTTATGGTCAGATTTGCCAAATGCAGGGCGAGGGAGAGCTTTATATGTGTGTGGACTAAAGGTGATCTAGAGTTTTTTTCCCTCTAGTTGCACAGGTGTCATTCTGGTAGAAATGAGGTCAAATGTATTGCTGTTTTCCTTCAATAAAATCACCGCCACTAGGAGTGGTGCCTCTTGGTGAGCATTTAGTTTTTGGCTTATGGCCCTATATAGCTAGTTGGGTGTGGTCTTAGTGCCATATCTAGATTAGATATAGATCCTGTAACCAGGTAAGTGTGCTCTCCAGCTATCAGTGATGATCGATCAAATAATCTTCCAAGTGCCTCTGCCATTGCCCTGATGTTGTAGCACATGAGAACTGACCAATATAGTGGCTTGGTCTGTATTGGGTTGTGATATGAAGTTAAGGCCTCTGCTAACCTTGGTGCACAGCAGTCATTTTGTGCCCAGAACAGCTCATACCCTTATTGAGTGTCACTTTGGTTGCATGTCACAGATATGTGGCGACTGGCGAGCCACGCTGAAGCTCTCGTTTGGACACATTTAGTCCAACTGCTCTGAGGCGTGTAGGGATCCAGATCTTTAGGGTTTTATTGTGACCAGTATCAGAAATTCTGTTTTCACAAATAAAAAATGTAGGATACAGTTCATAGCCACCTAAATATCTTCCATTACATTGTGTCCCTCAGTTTAAGACTTGGAATGATGGGTCTTCACTTCGATGTTGCCATGGTGTTACAGACAAAGACCCTGTGTGACTGGCCGCATGCTTGCTCTACACAAGGATCTCTGGCATGCCTCTCAGTGTGTGACGATGAATATTCACACACACACACACACACACACACACACACACACACACACACACACACACACACACACACACACACACACACACACACACACACACACACACACACACACACACACACACACACACATATAAACAAACACAAACTCAGTCCCCACACCCATACACACTCAGAGCGTCTTCCCCAGTGTTGGTGGTTGAATATTCAGACCCAGGCGTGTGAGACGGGGGGGAATAAGGTTGTGTTTATTAGCTGCTCCCTTGGTGTGTTCTAAATTGCCTTGTTTGCTCGGCACAAGCACACAAACAGATGCTGTCTCCTCTGCTATGGGTAATTCACTCTGTCTCTGGGTAACTACTGGAGGACCTCCCATGCCACACACACTCATGTCACATCTCTCACACACATGCACGCATGCTTGCACGCACTCACACACTCACACACGCAGGCACACACACTGAAGCGCCACATATAGTAAACCTCAGCTCTTTGCCTCATCAGAGACACAATTTCACTCCTATTAAGAAAATCTGCATTTAGGTGGGCAGCATTGCTATCAGTTGAAATTAATCTGCTTTGACTGAATCCTAATGTGACCACAGTCATCCAGTAATTCTTGTCTGGATAGCTCCTCAGCACCAGCCTGAACCTTTTCACCCCCATACTCTCACCTCCTCTAACCCATCTCCGCTCCCCAGACAGGAGCTGTTTTCAGTGGGTGAACCCCCTCAGATGGGCTGGTTATGGTGGGTGAACACATGGGCTGGTTATGGTGGGTGAGGGCAGGCATGTCATTTAGCGCTCCATCAGTGAACCGCCGCTTCTCCTGCCTGCATTACAGTGATTAACATCCGCACAGCAGACCACTGTCACAAACAGACACACACACACTACCCTGTGATTGTCATCTGAGATAGGGTCTGCGATCTAGAGGGCCAACAGTAGAGGGCCAATGAGAAATTGTTGTGGTACAGTGCTTGTTCCTGTTTGTCTTTTTGTTCTGTCTCTTTTCTTACTTCCTCCCCAACAAAGGTAATTTGACTGTGTGATTATAGTAAGGAAGCCAGTCCAGTTGAATATGTAGAGCCCTACTGTTCGTCACATTAGCTCACAGCCAGAGGCTCGACGAGGGCTGACCACAGTCTCTCCTCCTCAACCAGACAGAGAGGATACGCAGTCCACAGACACACTGTTACTGCTACTGCTGCTGCTACTGTTACACTGTTACTGCTACTATTACTGGTACACTGGTACTGCTACTGCTACTGCTACTGTTACACTGTTACTGCTACTGTTACACTGTTACTGCTCCTGTTACTGTTACACTGTTACACTGTTACCGCTACTATTACATTGTTGCTGCTACTATTACACTGTTACTGCTACTACTACAGTGCTACTGCCACTGCTACACTGTTACTGTTACACTGTTACTGCTACGGTTACACTGTTACTGCTACTATCACTGTTGCTGCTACTGTTACACTGTTACTGCTACTGTTACACTGTTACTGCTACTATTACACTGTTACTGCTACTATTACACTGTTACTGCTACTGTTACACTGTTGCTGCTACTATTACACTGTTACTGCTACTGTTACACTGTTACTGCTACTGTTACACTGTTGCTGCTACTATTACACTGTTACTGCTACTAGTACACTGTTACTGCTACTGTTACACTGTTACTGCTACTATTACTGTTACTGCTACTATTACACTGGTACTGCTACTGTTACACTGTTACTGCTACTGTTACACTGTTACTGCTACTATTACACTGTTACTGCTACTATTACACTGTTACTGCTACTACTACAGTGCTACTGCTACTGTTACACTGTTACTGCTACTATTACTGTTACTCCTACTATTACACTGTTACTGCTACTATTACTGTTACTCCTACTATTACACTGTTACTGTTACTGCTATTGTTACACTGTTACTGCTACTATTACACTGTTACTGCTACTATTACACTGTTACTGCTACTATTACACAGTTACTGCTACTATTACTGGTACTGCTACTGTTACACTGTTACTGTTACTGCTACTATTACACTGTTACTGCTACTATTACACTGCTACTGCTACTGTTACACTGCTACTGCTACTATTACTGTTACTGCTACTGTTACACTGTTACTGCTACTGTTACACTGTTACTGCTACTGTTACACTGTTACTGCTACTGTTACACTGTCACTGCTACAATTACACTGTTAGTGCTACTATTACACTGTTAGTGCAACTATTACTGTTACTGCTACTATTACACTGTTACTGCTACTAGTACACTGATACTGCTACTATTACACGGTTACTGCTACTATTACTGTTACTGCTACAGTTACACTGTTACTGCTACTGTTACACTGTTACTGCTACTATTACACTGTTACTGCTACTGTTACACTGTTACCGCTACTGTTACACTGTTACTGCTACTATTACTGCTACTTCTACTGTTACACTGTTACTGCTACTATTACACTGTTACTGCTACTATTACACTGATACTGCTACTATTACTGTTACTGCTACTGTTACACTGTTACTGCTACTATTACACTGTTACTGCTACTATTACACTGTTACTGCTACTGTTATTGCTACTGTTACACTGTTACTGCTACTATTACTGTTACTGCTACTATTACTGTTACACTGCTACTGCTGCTATTACACTGTTACTGCTACTGCTACTGTTACACTGTTACTGCTACTGATACACTGTTACTGCTACTATTTCACTGTTACTGCTACAGTTACACTGTTACTGCTACTGTTACACTGTTACTGCTACTATTACACTGTTACTGCTACTATTACACTGTTACTGCTACTATTACTGTTACTCCTACTATTACACTGTTACTGTTACTGCTATTGTTACACTGTTACTGCTACTATTACACTGTTACTGCTACTATTACACTGTTACTGCTACTATTACACAGTTACTGCTACTATTACTGGTACTGCTACTGTTACACTGTTACTGTTACTGCTACTATTACACTGTTACTGCTACTATTACACTGCTACTGCTACTGTTACACTGCTACTGCTACTATTACTGTTACTGCTACTGTTACACTGTTACTGCTACTGTTACACTGTTACTGCTACTGTTACACTGTTACTGCTACTGTTACACTGTCACTGCTACAATTACACTGTTAGTGCTACTATTACACTGTTAGTGCAACTATTACTGTTACTGCTACTATTACACTGTTACTGCTACTAGTACACTGATACTGCTACTATTACACGGTTACTGCTACTATTACTGTTACTGCTACTGTTACACTGTTACTGCTACTGTTACACTGTTACTGCTACTATTACACTGTTACTGCTACTGTTACACTGTTACTGCTACTGTTACACTGTTACTGCTACTATTACTGTTACTTCTACTGTTACACTGTTACTGCTACTATTACACTGTTACTGCTACTATTACACTGATACTGCTACTATTACTGTTACTGCTACTGTTACACTGTTACTGCTACTATTACACTGTTACTGCTACTATTACACTGTTACTGCTACTGTTATTGCTACTGTTACACTGTTACTGCTACTATTACTGTTACTGCTACTATTACTGTTACACTGCTACTGCTGCTATTACACTGTTACTGCTACTGCTACTGTTACACTGTTACTGCTACTGTTACACTGTTACTGCTACTATTTCACTGTTACTGCTACTGTTACACTGTTACTGCTACTGTTACACTGTTACTGCTACTATTACACTGTTACTGCTACTATTACACTGTTACTGCTACTATTACACTGTTACTGCTACTGCTACTGTTACACTGTTACTGCTACTGTTACACTGTTACTGCTACTATTTCACTGTTACTGCTACTGTTACACGGTTACTGCTACTGTTACACTGTTACTGCTACTGTTACACTGTTACTGCTACTATTTCACTGTTACTGCTACTGTTACACTGTTACTGCTACTGTTACACTGTTACTGCTACTATTTCACTGTTACTGCTGCTGTTACACTGTTACTGCTACTATTACACTGTTACTGCTACTATTACACTGTTACTGCTACTATTACACTGTTACTGCTACTGCTACTGTTACACTGTTACTGCTACTGTTACACTGTTACTGCTACTATTTCACTGTTACTGCTACTGTTACACTGTTACTGCTACTGTTACACTGCTACTGCTACTATTACACTGTTACTGCTACTATTACTGTTACTGCTACTGTTACACTGTTACTGCTAATGTTACACTGTTACTGTGATGTTACTGCTACTATTACACTGTTACTGCTACTATTACACTGTTACTGCTACTATTACACTGTTGCTGCTACTGTTACACTGTCACTGCTACTGTTACACTGTTACTGCTACTGCTACTGCTACTGCTACTGTTACACTGTTACTGCTACTATTTCACTGTTACTGCTAATGTTACACTGCTACTGCTACTATTACACTGTTAGTGCTACTATTACTGTTACTGCTACCGTTACACTGTTACTGTGATGTTACTGCTACTATTACACTGTTACTGCTACTATTACACTGTTACTGCTACTATTACACTGTTGCTGCTACTGTTACACTGTCACTGCTACTGTTACACTATTACTGCTAGTTTTACTGCTATTGCTACTGGTACACTGCTACTGCTAATGTTACTGCTAACGTTACTGCTAATGTTACTGTTACTGTTACTGCTTTTGTTACTGTTACTTATACGGGAACTGTTAATGATACTGTTACTGTTACTGCTACTGTTACTGTTCCACTGTTCCACTGTTCCACTGCTACTCTTACTGCTACTTCAACTGTTACTGTTACTGTTACACTGCTACTGTTACTGCTACTTCTACAGTTACTGTTACTATTATTGCTACTGTTACTGCTACTGTTACTGTTACACTGTTACACTGCTACTCTTACTGCTACTTCTACAGTTACTGTTACTATTACTGTTACTATTACTGCTACTGTTACTGCTACTGTTTTTTTCTGATACTGCTACTGATAATGCTACTGGTACTTTACTGTTACTGCTACTGTTACTGATACTGTTACTGCTACTGTTACTGATACTGTTACTGCTACTGATAATGCTACTGATACTGCTACTGTTACTGCTACTGTTACTGCTACTGCTACTAGTAGTGTTACTGTTACTGCTACTCTTAATTGCACTGTTTCTGCTATTTTTACTGCTGCTGCTAATGTCACTGTTTCTGCTACTTTTACTAATACTACTACTGCGGCTGTTACTGCTACTGTTACTGCTACTATTTATGCTACTGTTACTGTTTCTGTTACCGGTACTGTTACTATAACACGGTCACTGTTACACTGCTACTTTACACTGTTACTACTCCTGTTACTGTTACATTGTTACTGTTGCTACTACTGCTACTGTTACACTGTTACTGCTATTGCTACTGCTACGGCTGCTGTTAATGTTGCCCTGCTACTCTTACTGTTACACTTGTACTATTATACTGTTACTGCTGCTGTTCCTGCTCTTGCTACTGTTACTGTTACTGCTACTGCTACAGTTACTGCTACTGTTACTGCTAATTCCACTGTTACACTGTGACTACTACTTCTACTGCTACACTGTTACTCCAACTGCTGCTGGTATTGCTACTGGAACAATCACGGTTATTATGTTACTGCTATGGCTATTGCTAATGTTGCTGATACAATGACTTTTAGTGTTACTGCTACTTTTACACTTACTGCTAATGTTACTATAATTCTGTTACAGCTAAGGCTGCTGTTACTGTTATTCTACCACTGTTACTATTACTGCTGCTGTTACTGTTCCTGCTACTGCTAATGCTATTGTTACTGCTACTGCTAATGCTATTGTTACTGCTACTGCTAATGCTATTGTTACTGCTGCTGCCAATGTTGCTGTTGCTGTTACTGCTGATGTTACTTTTTTAAAATTATTATTTTACTTTAAAAAAAAATCTCAATGAGATAATATCTCTTTTTCAAGAGAAACCTGGTCCAATAGCAGCAGGGGGAACAACGTTTCAGACAAAACAACCTACATACACTAACACAATATTAAACAAAACTATAAACACACATACAGTACAACAATTACATATTACATTAAAAACACAAACATCTTGACTAAAAATTGCTGGCCTAAAAACAATTACACTCTTCTATGATATACAGTATACATCGATCAAGTGTTTAAACTCCACCAACGAAACCAAATCATCACATGACCTGTTCTAATTTTTGGTACTGTTAGAAGCAAATCAGAATAGGACCGTAATTGATATGTATTTACTGACCTGACTAAAAAAGAACAGAGATAAAATGACATTATACCCAATATGGCCTTAGAAATCAGTGTATACCAGTGTTTAAGCCTACGCAAGGTCAATGACGACCAGCCAACAGCGCTGTAGAGATCACAATGATGTGTTAGATGTTTCTGATTTGTAATGAACCTGAGGGCTGCATGATACACTGTGCCATTTGGACTGCTACTACTACTACTATTGTTACTGTTACTGTTACTGATACTGCTACAGTTACCATTACTGTTATTGTTATTCTATTACTATTAGTGTTACTGTAAATATATTACTGTTATTGTTACTGTTACTATATTACTGTTACTTTTACTCTTACTGTTACTGCTACTGTTAGTGTTACTGTTATTATATTACTGTTACCAATTCTGCCACTGACTGTTACTGTTACCGCTACTGTTAGTATATTACTGTTACTGCTACTGGTATTATATTACTGTTACTGCTACTGGTATTATATTACTGTTACTGCTACTGGTATTATATTACTGTTACTGCTACTGGTATTATATTACTGTTACTGCTACTGGTATTATATTACTGTTACTGCTACTGGTATTATATTACTGTTACTGCTACTGTTATTATATTACTGTTACTGCTACTGGTATTATATTACTGTTACTGCTACTGGTATTATATTACTGTTACTGTTACTGCTTCTGTTATTATCTTACTGTTACTGCTACTGTCACTGCTACTGTTATTATATTACTGCTACTGTTACGGATACTGTTATTATATTACTGTTACTGCTACTGGTATTATATTACTGTTACTGCTACTGGTATTATATTACTGTCACCGCTACTGTTATTATATTACTGTTACTGTTACTGCTACTTTTATTATATTACTGTTACTGTTATTATATTACTGTTACTGCTACTGTTATGATATTACTGTTATAGTTATTATATTACTGTTACTGCTACTGTTATGATATTACTGTTATAGTTATTATATTACTGTTACTGCTACTGTTATGATATTACTGTTATAGTTATTATATTACTGTTACTGCTACTGTTATGATATTACTGTTATAGTTATTAAATTACTGTTACTGCTAATGTAATTATATTGCTGTTAAATTACTGCTAATGTTATTATATAACTGTTACTGTTATAATATTGCTGTTACTGTTATTATATTACTGCTAATGTTATTACATTACTTGTGCTGTTATTATATTACATTTACTGTTATAATATTGCTGTTACTGTTATTATATTACTGCTAATGTTATTACATTACTTGTGCTGTTATTATATTACAGTTACTGTTATAATATTGCTGTTACTTTTATTATATTACAGTTACCATTACTGCTACTGTTATCACATTACTGTTACTGCTGTTGTTATTATATTACTGTTACTGCTGTTGTTATTATATTACTGTTACTGCTGTTGTTATTATATTACTGTTACTGCTGTTGTTATTATATTACTGTTACTGCTGTTGTTATTATATTACTGTTACTGCTGTTGTTATTATATTACTGTTACTGCTAATGTAATTATATTGCTGTTAAATTACTGCTAATGTTATTATATAACTGTTACTGTTATAATATTGCTGTTACTGTTATTATATTACTGCTAATGTTATTACATTACTTGTGCTGTTATTATATTACATTTACTGTTATAATATTGCTGTTACTTTTATTATATTACTGTTACCATTACTGCTACTGTTATCACATTACTGTTACTGCTGTTGTTATTATATTACTGTTACTGCTGTTGTTATTATATTACTGTGACTGTTATTCTATTGCTGTTACTGTTGTTATAGTACTGTTATTGCTACTGTTATTATATACTGTTATACTTTAAAATATAGCGATATATTTCACCTTTATTTAACCAGGTAAGCTAGTTGAGAACAAGTTCTCATTTACAACTGTGACCTGGCCAAGATAAAGCAAAGCAGTGCGACAACAACACAGTGTGTTCAAATGGCGTGAGGAGGTAGGCAATAAATAGGTGTCACGATCGTCGTATTGAGGAGACCAAAGCGCAGCGTGGTGTAAATGCATGATTTAATGAAAGACAGAAAAAACACGAAATTGTAACGGCGTTCTTCGTTTGTTAAAAGAGAGGACCGAAATGCAGTGTGGTGGTTACTCATGTTCTTTAATGAATGAATGACGATACATGAAATAACTATTAAATACGAAAACAACAAATGGAACGTGAAACCTAATACAGCCTATCTGGTGAACACTACACAAAGACAGGAACAATCACCCACGAAATACAAAGCGAAACCCAGGCTACCTAAATACGGTTCCCAATCAGAGACAACGAGAATCACCGTAACAGTAATAGTAGCAGTAGCAGTAACAGTAATAGTAGCAGTAGCATCAGCATCAGCAGTAGCATCAGCATAATCAGTAGCAGTAACAGCAACAGTAATATAATAACATAATACTGACTCTGATTGAGAACCGCCTCAGGCAGCCAAACCTATGCAACACCCCTACTCAGCCGTAATCCCAATAATACAAAACAAAACAATACGCACCACAACATATAAACCCATGTCACACCCTGGCCTGACCAAACATATAACGAAAACACAAAATACAATGACCATGGCGTGACAGAAATAAACTAAAACATACAAACAAACTAACAAGACGACCGTGACTGCTATCGAATCACTGTGCTAACATGCAACATAACATAGACAATAACCCACGAGATACCCAAAGAAGATGCCTAAATATGGTTCAAATTCAGAGACAACGATAAACAGCTGCCTCTAATTGAGAACCAATCTAGGCAACCATAGACATACATAAACACCTAGATGGTAAACAACCCCATAAACCTACAAAAAACACTAGACAGTACAAAAACACATACATCACCCATGTCACACCCTGACCTAACCAAAATATATAAAGAAAACAAGGAATACTCAGGTCAGGGCGTGACAATAGGCCATAGTAGCAAAGTAATTACAATTTAGCAGATTAACACTGGAGTGATAAATGAGCAGATGATGATGTGTAAGTAGGGATACTGGAGTGCAAAAGAGCAGAAAAGTAATTAAAAACAATATGGGGATGAGGTAGGTAGATTGGGTGGGCTATTTACAGATGGACTATGTACAGCTGCAGCGATTGGTTAGCTGCTCAGATAGCTGATGTTTAAAGTTAGGGAGGGAAATATAAGTCTCCAGCTTCAGCGATTTTTGCAATTCGTTCCAGTCACTGGCAGCAGAGAACTGGAAGGAAAGGCGGCCAAAGGAGCTGTTGGCTTTGGGGATGACCAGTGAGATATACCTGCTGGAGCGTGTGCTACGGGTAGGTGTTGTTATCATGACCTGAGCTGAGATAAGGCGGATCTTTACCTAGCATAGACCTATAGATGACCTGGAGCCAGTGGGTCTGGCGACGAATATGTATCGAGGGCCAGCCAACTAGAGCATACAGGTCGCAGTGGTGGGTGGTATAAGGTGCTTTGGTAACAAAACTGATGGCACTGTGATAGACTATTTTGCTATTTTGTAGATGACATCGCCGAAGTCGAGGATCGGTAGGATTGTCAGTTTTACTAGGGTAAATTTGGCGGCGTGAGTGAAGGAGGCTTTGTTGCGAAATAGAAAGCCAATTCTAGATTTGATTTTGGATTGGAGATGTTTGATTTGAGTATTTGTAGTTGTCCACATATTCTAGGTCAGAACCGTCCAGGGTAATGATGCTAGTTGGTTGGGTGGGTGTGGGCAGCGAACGGTTGAAAAGCATGCATTTGGTTTAACTAGCGTTTAAGAGCAGTTGGAGGCCACGGAAGGAGTGTTGTATGGCATTGAAGCTCGTTTGGAAGTTAGATAACACAGTGTCCAAAGAAGGGCCAGATGTATACAGAATGGTGTCGTCTGCGTAGAGGTGGATTAGGGAGTCACCCGCAGCAAGAGCGACATCATTGATATATACAGAGAAAAGAGTCGGCCCGAGAATTGAACCCTGTGGTACCCCCATAGAGACTAAGGTCCGGACAACATGCCAGAGGTCCGTACAACATGCCCTCCGATTTGACACACTGAACTCTGTCTGCGAAGTAGTTGGTGAACCAGGCGAGGCAATCATTTGAGAAACGAAGGCTATTGAGTCTGCCGATAAGAATACGGTGATTGACAGAGTCGAAAGCCTTTGCAAGGTTGATGAAGACGGCTGCACAGTACTGTCTTTTATGGATGGCGGTTATGATATCGTTTTAGTGCCTTGAGCGTGGCTGAGGTGCACCCATGACCAGCTCGGAAACCGGATTGCACAGCGGAGAAGGTAAGGTGGAATTCGAAATGGACAATGATCTGTTTATTAACTGGCTTTCGAAGACTTTAGAGAGGCAGGGCAGGATGGATATAGGTCTATAACAGTTTGGGTCTAGAGTGTTACCCCCTTTGAAGAGGGGGATGACTGACCACGGCAGCTTTCCAATCTTTAGGGATCTCGGATGATACGAAAGAGAGGTTGAACAGACTGGTAATAGGGGTTGCAACAATGACGGCAGATAGTTTTAGAAATAGAAGGCCCAGATTGCCTAAGCCATCTGATTTGTACGGGTCCAGGTTTTGCAGCTCTTTCAGAACATCTGCAATCTGGATTTGGGTGAAGGAGAAGCTGGGGAGGCTCGGGCAGGCAGCTGCGGGGGGAGGGGGGGGGGCTGTTATTATATTATGTTATTATATTACTGTTGCTGTTACTGCTACTGATTATGCTGATGCTACTGCTGATGCTGATGCTACTGCTACTATTACTGTTACTGCTACTGCTACTATTACTGTTACTGCTACTGCTACTGTTACTGTTACTTTAAAGCTGCTGTTACTGTTGCTGCTGTTATTATATTACTGTTACTGTTACTGCTACTGTTACCGCTACTGTTATTATATTACTGTTACTGTTACTGTTACTGCTACTGCTACTTTTACCTTTACTGTTATTGTTATTCTGTTACTGTTACTCTTACTGTTACTGCTACTGTTATTATACTACTGTTACTGTTACTCTTACTGTTAATGCTACTGTTATTATTCTACTGTTACTGTTACTTCTACTGTTATTAATATTACTGTTACTGTTACTGTTAATGCTACTGTTATTATATTGCTGTTACTGCTACTGCCTCTGTTACCATGGCTGCTACTGTTATTATATGATTGTTACTGTTACTGCTACTTTTATTATATTACTGTGACTGCTACTATTACTGTTATTATATTATTGTTACTGTTACAGTTATTATATTACTGTTACTGTTATTATATTACTGTGACTGCTACTGCTACTTTTATTATATTACTGTGACTGCTACTATTACTGTTATTATATTACTGTCACTGTTATTATATTACTGTAATTGTTGTTATATTACTGTTACCATTACTGTTACTGTTATTATAGTACTGTTACAGTTATTATATTACTGTTAACGTTAATATATTACTGTTACTGTTACTGTTATTATATTACTGTTACTGTTTCTGTTATTATATTAATGTTACTGTTACTGCTACTGTTATTATATTACTGTTACAGCTATTGCTACTGTTATTATATGTCTGTTACTGTTATTATATTACTGTTACTGCTGCTGTTATTATATTACTGCTACTGCTATTGCTAATGCTGCTGTTACTGCTGATGTTACTGCCACTGCTACTACTACAGTTACTGTTACTGCTACTGTTACTGTTACTGTTACAGCTACTCTTATTATATTACTGTTACTGCTACTGCTGCTGTTACCATTACTGCTTCTGTTATTATATTATATTACTGTTACTGTTACTCTTACTGTTATTATATCACTGCTACTGTTACTGTTAATATACTACTGGTAATGTTACTGCTGCTGTTACTGTTACCATTGCTGCTACTGTTATTATATTACTGTTACTGTTATTTTATTACCGTTACTATTTTATATTACTGTGACTGTGACAGTGACTGTGACTGCTACTGTTACTGTTATTTTATTACTGTTACTGTTATTATATTACTGTTACTGTTGTTATTTTGCTGTTACTGCTTCTGTTAATGTTAATGTTACTGTTATTATATTACTGCTACTGTTATTATATTACTGCTACTGTTATTATATTACTGCTACTGTTATTATATTACTGCTACTGTTATTATATTACTGCTACTGTTATTATATTACTGCTACTGTTATTATATTACTGCTACTGTTATTATATTACTGCTACTGTTATTTATTACTGCTACTGTTATTATATTACTGCTACTGTTATTATATTACTGCTACTGTTATTATATTACTGCTACTGTTATTATATTACTGCTACTGTTATTTATTACTGCTACTGTTATTTTATTACTGCTACTGTTATTTTATTACTGCTACTGTTATTTTATTACTGCTACTGTTATTATATTACTGCTACTGTTATTATATTACTGCTACTGTTATTATATTACTGCTACTGTTATTATATTACTGCTACTGTTATTATATTACTGCTACTGTTATTATATTACTGCTACTGTTATTATATTACTGCTACTGTTATTATATTACTGCTACTGTTATTATATTACTGCTACTGTTATTATATTACTGCTACTGTTATTATATTACTGCTACTGTTATTATATTACTGCTACTGTTATTATATTACTGCTACTGTTATTATATTACTGCTACTGTTATTATATTACTGCTGCTGATTTCATTACTGCTTTCATTATTATATTACTGTTACTGTTACTATATTACCGCTACTGTTACTGTTACTGTTATTATATTACTGTTACTTCTACTGCTACTGTTACCATTACTGTTATAATTATCTGTTACTTTAACTGTTACAGCTACTGTTACTGTTACTGTTACTGTTATTATATTACTGTTACTTCTACTGCTACTGTTACCATTACTGTTTTAATTATCTGTTACTTTAACTGCTACAGCTACTGTTACTGTTACTGTTATTATATTACTGTTACTTCTACTGCTACTGTTACCATTACTGTTATAATTATATGTTACTTTAACAGTTACAGCTACTGTTACTGTTATTATATTACTGTTACTTCTACTGCTACTGTTACCATTACTGTTATAATTATCTGTTACTTTAACTGTTACTGCTGCTGTTATGTTATTACTGTTATTGTCACTGCTACTGTTACTGTTATTATATTACTGTTGCAGTTATTGTTATGAAATTACTGCTATTGCAATGCTACTGCGCTGTCATAGATCTCAGCCTGTTAAACCACCGTACAGTCCATATTGTAGGACAGATCACATAGCTTAAGCAGACACAGCAGAATCCGATGGGGAACAGCCAAGACATCCGCAGGGGACTGGAAAGAGCAGCAGAGATACAGAGGTAGAGAATGCGTGTCTGTTAAGGTGTTTGTGTATGTGTGTCTGTGTGTGTGTGAGTGTATGTGTGTGTTTCACTTTATTGTAATTATGTGCCTAAACCCAGGGCCTCGTTTCACGGCCCTGGTGTGTCCGGCGGTGGAAAATAGTCAGTTTTGATTACAAAGTAAACGCTTCGGCGTCGGACAGGCCGCTACACGCTGATATGCACTCTATCAGTGTGATTTATGCAAATTATGCACATTATTCCCGCAGGAATCTCTTCTGAAACTGCCAGGATAAATTGCCGGAAATTAGCCATAAAATCCATTGTGCAGGGAGTCTGAGGTGAAGACTGTGGAGGAGCCAAGGACACGGGGCTGCACTGGTTACGCTTGGCCTGGTGCTGGATACACATCCACATCCACCATGCACGCCATTCATGCCTGTTAAAAACCTCACACGTACACGCACAGATACACACACACACACACACACAGACAGACAGAACAGTCGTATTACATCTAGTAATGGATGTAAAATGATCTATTACAGTGAACAGAGCACCTGGGTTTCTTCTAATGTTTTGATATTGCACCCACAAGGCTTGTCTGGCTTCTTTGTCTCCTTTGCTTCTCTTTTTCATCAAGGCAAATTCATTTTTAAGATGTTCTAATATTATGTATTAGACCGATAGGTTAGCCATCAGCTTTTTAAGAAGTTTTAATCTATCTACATTTGGCTTGCAGTTGTCATCTGTCAATTTGTGATACTGAAAATGTACAAATGATATGTATACAAAAATCTATTTAGGTTTTTTTCCCATGCAATTTCCAAGTTCGTTTATTTCTATATTTTGATGTTTCTATTTAAAATAACAAAGACCACCTTTGCCGTGTTTTTGACCCATAATCCTAATCTTTAGATCAGATTATCATCAAAACATACAATACAATCAGGTAATGGATAAATATTTGTAAAAACACTGTATACTCTAACAATAAAAAATAGTCAAAACAGGAGTCTCCGAAAGCCTGTCCTGTCATAGATTGGTCTGTCCCTGAGCCTGGACTCTCCATTTGTCTCGGCGCTGATGGTCACGTGATCAGCAGTACCAGTGTGTGAGCATGATGATGATGAGCGCATGGTGATTATGTCATCTTCATGTCTTTGGTGTAATGTGCAAGCCCTGGTTAATGACTATCAGAGAGAGGAGATGAATCCCACCCCACCTCAACCCTGATACACCAAGGGAGGGTCACCACATGCATACTGATGAGCTTGGCTAGATTATTAAACACACATGTATACCCATACAGACATACACAAAAAATAGCATTTCATTTTTGCATCTAAAATGACCTTTCACACTGGATTAGAATGTATACCAATGTGATGTCATTTTCAACAAACAGCAGATCATTTGTTCTGAAAAAAATGTTATATACGATCAACCAAAATAGACCACAATGTGGGTCACATTAATATACTGGAATAAATAGAAATAGTCTACGAACATGAGGAAATTATAATCCAATATGATAATCCAATATCAATCAGGACCCTCAACCTTGTACCCATGGCTTTGTCCTCATGTCGTCACGTTGATTTGGTTCAGTGGAGTAAACAACCCAACAACTAAATAACCAATCAACTTCGGCATCCTGTATCCCAACTCTAACAACACCAGAAATCACTAATGGGCAATTCCATGGTAAAGGCATTACACTTTGACTCAGTTTTTTTAACTTTAAAATGTATGCCAAACAAATACCATAACAAGCCATACAATTCTATGCACAATGACTACTTTTAACAATTTCCACAGAAATGTTACAAAACCAAATTTAGTGGAAGAACGGTGTAGATTCAAACCTTGGTAACGGAATGGCAGCAAAATCTCCCATAGGTTTTTATACAACACGTTTTCCAAAAACGTAAATATCTGCTCAGAATGAAGGTTCAAAGATCTCTGCAGAAAGAATGGGGTGTCAGCTATGACACTGCACCTTGATTTTGAAAAAATCTATTTTGGTTATTGAACTACAGTAAGTGAAGTGGATTACGGTTACGGAAATAGAGCATGGGTCCCATGAATGTCATTCTATGCATGTTTCACAAGTTTGGACATCACAGCACAGCATTGCACAGTAGAGTACAGTACAGTAGAGTTCAGTACAGTACAGTAAAGTAGAGTATAGTGCAGTACAGTACAGTACAATATACTGCACTGTAATCTACTGTACTATACTCTACTTGTATTTACTGTACCGTATTGTACTGTATTGTGTTGGAATGCACTTTGCTGTTCTCTACTCACTATACTGTACTGTACTTGTCTATCCAAACGTGTGAAACATACCTCTATGATGGGCTCAGATTTGTTCCAATCCGGTTCGTCTGTAGACGTTAAAATCAAGGCCAGGGTGAACTAACCAAATTTAAACTATTTTTCAACTTCCATGGATATCTGGTGTCGGTCGGCTCTCAGAGGGTGAGGATGCTGGTTACAATAAATGGAAAGATACGGGGCTCATGGGTAGGTGCCAGTAACAACTGGTTGAGGTGACATTAACTGGAGAGTGAGGGAGAGAGTGAGGGAGAGAGGGAGAGAGAGAAAGAGAGAGAGAGAGAGAGAGAGGCAGAGAGATAGAGAGTGAGAGAGAGAGAGAGAGAGAGAGAGAGAGAGAGAGAGAGAGAGAGAGAGTGGTTGTCCAGACTCAGACTGTTTTAACACTCTTGGTTAATCTTGGGGATCGGCGTCCCTTCAACGGGACAGTTGTAAATCATGCAGCGCCTTGTGTCAAGATTTTAGAGAAACAACTAATGTTGGTACATATAAATGTCTTATATTGGCTGGAAGCTTAAATTCTTGTTAATATAACTGTCCAATTTACAGTAGCTATTACTGCGAAAAAATGCCATGATATTGTTTGAGGAGAGCTCCTAACAACAAAACAATTTTTTTCACCTCTGAAGGTGAAATGTGTACTTACATTCTGAAATCTTGCTCTGATTAATCATCCAAACGGTCCCAGAGATACCATGAAGGGTCATTTTGTTAGATGAAATCCTATTTCATATCCTAAAAAGGGCCATATAGCATGCACGATCGATTTTCTATTTCCACTCGTTCAATTTGCAAAGAAAGAAATCTGTGAAAATCTGAACCTAGACGTTGTTTCAACCAACCAACATTTGTATGTATTCCTCAGAGATCCTAGAACGTAACCAGACTTCACTATATCATTAGGGGTGTAGTATATCCTATAGGACACCATATTTGGTCAGAGAGTGACACCTTCATGGTACGCTGATGACGCAAGCGGCCTTCACTTGAATGACTTTGTCAAATAAGCACCAATCAGGGTCATGCAAAGCTAGCTAGACAGCCAATGAGCTGGGCTTCATGGGAGTATCTGTATATGTTGTAAACCCTGCATATGTCATAAAATGTAGCTACTAACCTTGTACGACAGTATGCCTTTTCCTTTTGGACAAAAATTATAAGAATATTCAGAGTTGTGAAGTTATGAAAACTGGTTGTTTTGCAAATGTTGAACTTAAAATATGGCTACTAATACTGGAAGTCCAAGTATACAGATTTGACGATATTCTTGAAGAAAAATGTAATATGAATGCAAATCTCTCCATCACGATTTCCCCAAATGTACCTGGGTGACTTCACACTAAATGTCATGTAGTTCGATCATACTTCAAGTTATTCATCTGAAACTCTGCACACACACACTGCTGCCATCTTGTGGACACCATCGGAACCAGAGTGACGGCTAGAACTGGGACCTTTGTCTTGTATTTCAAAGATGGAGGTAGAAAAAAAATGGTTGTTTTTTCTTTGTATTTTCTTCTACCAGATCTATTGTGTTATATTCTCCTAGATTAAATTCATATTTCCACAAAATTCAAAGTGTTTCCTTTCAAATGGTACCAAGAATATGCATATACTTGCTTCAGGGCCTGAGCTACAGGCAGTTAGATTTGGTATGTCATTTTAGGTGATAATTTAAAAAAAGGGGGCTATCCCTTTTAAACCACCAGACAACAGAAAGACAAAGAAACAGTTATCAGCTGAACATAACAGTATGCCAGTGGAAGAGAGGACAGTAGTAGGTGATCCAACTGTGGTTTGTGACTGTTATGATTTCCCATTGTAGCAAATTCAGTTGCAATAATTCCATTACCAATTTTTGTGTAATTCCGGTACCAATTTGGTAACGGAATTACACGTTTTAATCACTTAATCATTGTATGCTGTAGCATTAAGATTTCCCTTCACTGGAACTAAGGGGCCTAGCCCGAACCATGAAAAACATCCCCAAACCATTATTCCTTCACCAGACTTTACAGTTGGCACTATGCATTGGGGCAGGTAGCATTTCCACTTCACAATAACAGCACTTACAGTTGACCAGGGCAGCTCTAGCAGGGCATACATTTTACAAACTGACTTTTTGGAAAGGTGGCATCCTTTGACGGTGCCACGTTGAAAGTCACTGAGCTCTTCAGTAAAGCCATTCTACTGACAATGTTAATGTATGTAGAACGCTTGTCTGTGTGCTCGATAGTATACACCTGCCAGCAACGGATGTGGCTGTAATAGCCGGATCCACTAATTTGAAGGGGTGTCCACATACTTTTGTTTACATAGTGTATTTATGATACTTTTTAAGACTTTTTCTGATAGATATTTTCCAAGACCCCTTTTCCATCTGTTTATCCAGAAATTAAAGCCTTTACTTATGTGTAATTTTTAAGATTAAAAAATGTATCTATCCCTTAATTTCCCAAAAATATAGACTGTTAACTTTCATTTGACACCTAATGTGATATACTCCGATTAACTTCACATGTTGGTGCTCATGGGTCCTTTCACATGGAAATGCCCTGCTGTGTCTGTAGGATGGTGCCTTGTAATCCCAGGGGAATAAAAGAACATCAGATTACGCCACAAAGGAAAATGCCACTGGTAAATTGGGATTGGGAGATTACGCTGAATAGGGCTTAATCTGATTAATATGGAGGGGAGGGAGAAGGCTTCTGGATGTTACTCCATAATTGCATATTTCAGATGAGATGATATTCACACATTACTAGGTCACATATTGGACAGCCAGCCAATCAGTCAGCCAGTCAGCCAGTCAACCAGCCAGCCAGTCAGCCAACCAGTCAATCAGCCAGTCAGCCAGTCAGTTAATCAGTCTGCCAGTCAATTAGTCAGTCAGTCAGCCAATCAGCCAGCCAGCTAGCCAGTCAGCCAGCCAGTCAGTCAACCAGTCAATCAGCCAGTCAGCCAGCAAGTCAGAGCAGTCAGTCAGTCAGTCAGTTAACCAGTCATGGATAAACGTGGGAACATGTTCACCTGACCTCAAGACCGACACACACAAACATCCTCTTTACAGTCACTCTAAAGATCACGACACAAAGACAAGCAAATATGAAAAATGTATTATTTAATGTAGCCATCACTGACTGTTACCATTAGATAATTATGTGTAACTAATGTGTATAAAAATGCAGAAATGCTGATCATAAATAATGTATAATGGATGAATGAAAATGAGAGTAAAAGCAAAGGATAGTAGAAAACGACACTGTAGAAAAATGACTGTGTTACTTATTCATCTCATATATTATATGATTTATTATTAAGTCAGAGAAACAACACAGCAGGTCATTTTAGGCCACAGGAATGACGTCTTAGTTGTCGAACTCCCCCAGGTCCAGCCAACAACATCCTCCCTGTGACCCGAGACTCCCTTCAAATAAGCAAAATACATTCCAATTGAAAACAGAGTCGTGGGATAAGCATACAATAATGCAAAGAAATCTGTAAAATAATTACTGCAACTGAATTGGTTACAATGGGAAATCATAACAGTCACAAACCACAGTTGGATCACCTGCTACTGTCCTCTCTTCCACTAGCATACTGTTATGTTCAGCTGATAACTGTTTCTTGGTCTTTCTGTTGTCTAGTAGGTTTACCATTACTTGTTACTTCTGTAAACTCTCATTATCCTCTCACTTCATGAGGGAGAAAAAACAGAATATACACTACCGTTCCAATGTTTGGGGTCACTTAGAAATGTCTTTGTTTTTGAAAGGAAAGCACATTTGTTGGCCATTAAAGTAACATGAAATTGATCAGAAACACAGTGAAGACATTGCTAATGTTGTAAATGACTATTGTAGCTGGAAACGGCTGATTTGTTGTGGAATATCTATATAGGCGTACGGAGGCCCATTATCAGCAACCATAACTCATGTGTTCCAATGGCACGTTGTGTTATCTAATCCAAATGTATCAATTTTAAAAGGCTAATTAATTGATCATTAGAAAACCTTTTGTAATTATGTTAGCACGGCTGAAAACTGTTGACTTGATAAAAGAAGCAATAAAACTGGCCTTCTTTAGACTAATTGAGTATCTGGAGCATCAGCATTTGTGGGTTCAATTACAGGCTCAAAATGGCCAGAAACAAATAACTTTCTTCGAATACTCGTCAGTCTATTCTTGTTCTGAGAAATTAAGGCTATTCCATGCAAGAAATTGCCAAGAAATGAACGATTGAGTACAACGCTGTGTACTACTCCTTTCACAGAACAGAGCAAACTGTCTATAACCAGAATAGAAAGAGGAGTGGGAGGCCCCGGTTCACAACTGAGCAAGAGGACAAGTACATTATAGTGTCTAGTTTGAGAAACAGACCCCTCACAAGTCCTCAACTGGCAGCTTCATTAAATAGTACCCGCAAAACACCAGTCTCAACGTCAACAGTGAAGAGGTGACTCCGGGATGCTGGCCTTTTATACTCAAACTTGAGCTCAGGCGCATTCTGTTTCCATTGAACATCCTTGAGATGTTTCTACAAGTTGATTGGAGTCCACCTGTTGTAAATTCAATTGATTGGACATGATTTGGAAAGGCACATACCTGTCTATGTAAGGTACCACAGTTGACAGTGCATGTCAGAGCAGAAACCAAGCCATGAGGTCGAACAATTGTCAATAGAGGTCCGAGACAGGATTGTGTCGAGGCACAGATCTTGGGAAGTGTACCAAAACATTTCTGCAGCATGGAAGGTCGCCAAGAACACGGTGGCCTCCATCATTCTTAAATGGAAGAAGGTTGGAACCACGAAGACTCTTCCTAGAGCTGGCCGCCTGGCCAAACTGAGCAATCAGGGAAGAAGGGCCTTGGTCAGGGAGGTGACCAAGAACCCTATGGTCACTCTGAAAGAGCTCAAGACTTCCTCTGTGGAGATGGGAGAAACTTCTAGGACAACCATCTCTGCATCACTCCAACAATCAGGCCTTTATCGTAGAGTGGCCAGACGGAAGCCACTCTTCACTAAAAGGCACATGACAATCCACTTGGAGTTTGCCAAACGGCACCTAAAGACTCTCAGACCATGAGAGTCTTTAAATGGGAATGAAAACAAGAATATTGTTTTGAGAAGCAAGATTCTTTGGCCTGATGAAACCAAGATTGAACCCTTAGCCTGAATGCCAAGTCTGGAGGAAACCTGACATGGTGGTGGCAGCATCATGCTGTGGGGATGTTTTTCAGCAGCAGAGACTGGGAGACTAGTCAGGATCGAGGGAAAGGCGAATTGCGCAAACTACAGAGAAATCCCTGATGAAAACCTGCTCCAGAGCGCTCAGGACCTTGGACTGGGGTGAAGGTTCACCTTCCAACAGGATAACAACCCTAAGCACACAGCAAAGACAATGCAGGAGTGGCTTCGCGACAAGTCTCTGAATGTCCTTGAGTGGCCCAGCCAGAGCCCAGACTGGATCCCGATCGAACATCTCTGGAGAGACCTGAAAATAGCTATGCAGCAACGCTCCCCAGCCAACCTGACAGAGCTTGGGAGGATATGCAGAGAAGAATGGGAGAAACTCCCCAAATAAAGTAGAAAGCCGACTCTTGATTTGATTTTAGATTGGAGATGTTTGATATGAGTCTGGAAGGAGAGTTTGCAGTCTAGCCAGACACCTAGGTACTTATAGATGTCCACATATTCAAGGTCGGAACCATCCAGGGTGGTGATGCTAGTCGGGCATGCGGGTGCAGGCAGCGATCGGTTGAAAAGCATGCATTTGGTTTTACTAGCGTTTAAGAGCAGTTGGAGGCCACGGAAGGAGTGCTGTATGGCATTGAAGCTCGTTTGGAGGTTAGATAGCACAGTGTCCAATGACGGGCCGAAAGTATATAGAATGGTGTCGTCTGCGTAGAGGTGGATCAGGGAATCGCCCGCAGCAAGAGCAACATCATTGATATATACAGAGAAAAGAGTCGGCCCGAGAATTGAACCCTGTGGCACCCCCATAGAGACTGCCAGAGGACCGGACAGCATGCCCCCGGATTTGACACACTGAACTCTGTCTGCAAAGTAATTGGTGAACCAGGCAAGGCAGTCATCTGAAAAACCGAGGCTACTGAGTCTGCCGATAAGAATATGGTGATTGACAGAGTCGAAAGCCTTGGCAAGGTCGATGAAGACGGCTGCACAGTATCGATGGCGGTTATGATATCGTTTAGTACCTTGAGTGTGGCTGAGGTGCACCCGTGACCGGCTCGGAAACCAGATTGCACAGCGGAGAAGGTACGGTGGGATTCGAGATGGTCAGTGACCTGTTTGTTGACTTGGCTTTCGAAGACCTTAGATAGGCAGGGCAGGATGGATATAGGTCTATAACAGTTTGGGTCCAAGGTGTCTCCCCCTTTGAAGAGGGGGATGACTGCGGCAGCTTTCCAATCCTTGGGGATCTCAGACGATATGAAAGAGAGGTTGAACAGGCTGGTAATAGGGGTTGCGACAATGGCGGCGGATAGTTTCAGAAATAGAGGGTCCAGATTGTCAAGCCCAGCTGATTTGTACGGGTCCAGGTTTTGCAGCTCTTTCAGAACATCTGCTATCTGGATTTGGGTAAAGGAGAACCTGGAGAGGCTTGGGCGAGGAGCTGCGGGGGGGGGGGGGGGGGGGGGAGCTGTTGGCCGAGGTTGGAGTAGCCAGGCGGAAGGCATGGCCAGCCGTTGAGAAATGCTTATTGAAGTTTTCGATAATCATGGATTTATCGGTGGAGACCGTGTTACCTAGCCTCAGTGCAGTGGGCAGCTGGGAGGAGGTGCTCTTGTTCTCCATGGACTTCACAGTGTCCCAGAACTTTTTGGAGTTGGAGCTACAGGATGCAAACTTCTGCCTGAAGAAGCTAGCCTTAGCTTTCCTGACTGACTGCGTGTATTGGTTCCTGACTTCCCTGAACAGTTGCATATCACGGGGACTATTCGATGCTATTGCAGTCCGCCACAGGATGTTTTTGTGCTGGTCGAGGGCAGTCAGGTCTGGAGTGAACCAAGGGCTGTATCTGTTCTTGGTTCTGCATTTTTGGAACGGAGCATGCTTATCTAAAATGGTGAGGAAGTTACTTTTAAAGAATGACCAGGCATCCTCAACTGACGGGATGAGGTCAATGTCCTTCCAGGATACCCGGGCCAGGTCGATTAGAAAGACCTGCTCACAGAAGTGTTTTAGGGAGTGTTTGACAGTGATGAGGGGTGGTCGTTTGACTGCGGCTCCGTGGCGGATACAGGCAATGAGGCAGTGATCGCTGAGATCCTGGTTGAAGACAGCGGAGGTGTATTTGGAGGGCCAGTTGGTCAGGATGACGTCAATGAGGGTGCCCTTGTTTACAGAGTTAGGGTTGTACCTGGTGGGTTCCTTGATGATTTGAGTGAGATTGAGGGCATCTAGCTTAGATTGTAGGACTGCCGGGGTGTTAAGCATATCCCAGTTTAGGTCACCTAACAGAACAAACTCTGAAGCTAGATGGGGGGCGATCAATTCACAAATGGTGTCCAGGGCACAGCTGGGAGCTGAGGGTGGTCGGTAGCAGGCGGCAACAGTGAGAGACTTATTTCTGGAGAGAGTAATTTTCAAAATTAGTAGTTCGAACTGTTTGGGTATGGACCTGGAAAGTATGACATTACTTTGCAGGCTATCTCTGCAGTAGACTGCAACTCCTCCCCCTTTGGCAGTTCTATCTTGACGGAAGATGTTATAGTTGGGTATGGAAATCTCTGAATTTTTGGTGGCCTTCCTGAGCCAGGATTCAGACACGGCAAGGACATCAGGGTTAGCAGAGTGTGCTAAAGCAGTGAGTAAAACAAACTTAGGGAGGAGGCTTCTGATGTTGACATGCATGAAACCAAGGCTTTTTCGATCACAGAAGTCAACAAATGAGGGTGCCTGGGGACATGCAGGGCCTGGGTTTACCTCCACATCACCCGCGGAACAGAGAAGGAGTAGTATGAGGGTGCGGCTAAAGGCTATCAAAACTGGTCGTCTAGAGCGTTGGGAGCAGAGAATAAGAGGAGCAGGTTTCTGGGCATGGTCGAATATATTCAGGGCATAATGCACAGACAGGGGTATGGTGGGGTGCGGGTACAGCGGAGGTAAGCCCAGGCACTGGGTGATGATGAGAGAGGTTGTATCTCTGGACATGCTGGTTGTAATGGGTGAGGTCACCGCATGTGTGGGAGGTGGGACAAAGGAGGTAACAGGGGTATGAAGAGTGGAACTAGGGGCTCCATTGTGAACTAAAACAATGATAACTAACCTGAACAACAGTATACAAGGCATATTGACCTTTGAGAGAGACATACAGCGAGGCATACAGTAATCACAGGTGTTGAATTGGGAAAGCTAGCTAAAACAGTAGGCGAGGCTAATCAGCTAGCACAACAAACAGCAGGTAAAATGGCGTTGACTAGGCAACGGGGCCGACAGATAAAACAAACAAGCAGAATGGAGTACCGTGATTAATGGACAGTCCAGCGTGCGTCAGCTATGTAGCCAAGAGATCAGTGTCCAGGGGGCAGCGGTGGATGGGCAGGGAAGCTGGACTGGCGAGTGTTATCCAGGTTAAAAAAACTAACAATGACTAAATAGCTTGTAGCTAGTTAGCTGGTTAGCATCTGGAGGTTCTTGAGTGTGTTCAAAATTTTTTTTAATAATAGCGATTCCGTATCACATTGGGTGAGGCAGGTTTCCGGAAAGTATAAACAAATTAAAAATCAAAAAGAGATAGAAAGTAAATGGGTCCAGAGAGTGTTTGGGACGCGGTGATTCAGACGGTTAGCAGGCCTGTGCTAACAAGCTAACAGTTCATAGGCCCGGGCTAGACAAGGTAGCAGTTAGCGGACCGGAGCTAGACAAGCTAGCAGTTAGCAGGCCGAATTAGCAAGCAGGGAGATAGCGAGGGCTAGAGAGTTAGCCTTTGGGGGACGTCGCGATGGGGTGAGTCTATTTATTCCTCTTCATGCGGTGACATCGACAGACCGGTCGTGGGCCCGGGTATTGTAGCCCAGGAGTATGCTACAGGTGCTCTGTCCGGGCTAGCTTCAGGCTAAGTGGGTGGAAACGCTAGCCAGGGGTAATCATCCGGGGTTGCAGTTTAGCTAGATAGCTAGTTGTGAAGATCCAGCTGAAAAATGTTCCGTTTGCGGTGGGAATCCGGGGATGAAAAATAAATAGGTCCGTTGTGCTCTGGTTAGAGTCGCGTTGTTCGAACTGGCGAGAGCTTTCCGGGCTAAAGGTTAGCTGATGACCGGTTAGCTGAAGACCGCTAGCATAGCTGGTAGTTAGCTGGCTAGCTTCAGTTGAGGGGTTCCGGTTCCAAAGTAAATATAAATACTTTAGGAAAAATAGCTACATTGGGTGAGGCGGGTTGCAGGAGAGTATTTGGAAGCTTAGGTTTAGCAAAATGTTTTTAAAGAGGTATGCGAAGAAAAATATGTAAAAAAAACGAAAAAGAAGCGATATATACAGGGACGGGACGACAGGACGACTTACTGCTACGCCATCTTGGAAGAAAAAAAAAACTCTAATGAACTTATCCTCATGAGAGACAGTTTCATCATAGCGCTTGATGGTTTTTGTGACTGCACTTGAAGAAATGTTCAAAGTTCTTGAAATTTTCCGCATTAATTGACCTTCATGTCTTAAAGTAACGATGAACTGTAATTTCTCTTTGATTAATTGAGCTGCTCTTGCCATAATATGGACTTGGTCTTTCACCAAAAAGGGCTATCTTCTGTACACCACCCCTACCTTGTCACAACAAAACTGATTGGCTCATGCACATTAAGAAGGAAAGAAGTTCCACAAATTAAAATTTTATTAGGCTCATCTGTTAATTGAAACACATTCCATGTGACTACCTCATGAAGCAGGTTGAGAGAATGCCACAAGTGTGCAAAGCTGTCATCAAGGCAAAGGGTGGCTACTATTACTACATGATTCCATATGTGTTATTTCATAGTTTTGATGTCTTCACTATTATTCTACAATGTAGAAAATAGTAAACATTAAGAAAAACCCTGGAATTAGTAAATGAGTCCAAACCTTTGACTGATACTGTATATATTACTTTAAAAAATAAATATATATATATATATATATATATATATATACAGTATATTTAATCCTAATCGGATCTCATTTGCTGTGTTAACTTTCTGGTTTGTTTCGATAAGCCCCTCTGAGTCCTTGTTTCAGTTTTGCCCCACATTTTCATTTTACTGTATCAATCTGCATTGAACAGTGTAGTCTGCAGGTCCCCTACATTACATAATGGTATCATGTGCCTGACCAAAGAGCATTGTATCCCAGCAGTTGATATTGGTTGGCTGAGCCCAGTGCAGGGCATATACTGTATCTTTGTTCCTCTGTTATGAACCGACGTGGGTCATTCAATTCCCAGAGTTTTAGCCTGTTACTGATATGAAGGGGACAGTTGAATGTATTTTCCATGTTTATCATCCTTAGCATACATCACATTTATTTTATGGATAGGTACCCTGGTGGCTCTTGATATGGTAAATTGGATATTTTATGGTTTAATGAAAAGGGAGCATTTTTTTTATCTTTCCCTTTTATTCATGACCTCTGAGTCTAGCCATAAATGCCTTTAAGACAGGTTAGGCTTTGTTAGATTCATGAATAAAAACGATGCTGTTGATTATGGCTATTGGCTACTGTTAGCCGGCTGGCTGCTGAGCACTGGTGGTACAGCTAGGAACCTACTGACCTGTATTCTTTTTAGTGTACCACTGCCCCATCATGCAGTTGCCAGAGAACCATAGATGTACTGTTCAGAGTTTGGGAAACTGTCCTCATGTTGGCTCAGTCAATAAATAGCTACTATCATCTATCTGAATGAGCTATACAGGAACTGATGGTGAAAAACATTCAATTCAAACCCTCTCCAGATCCCTCTTCAACAGACTTGCAGGTCTGAATCAGTGAAGCAAAAAACAACATGAAACTCAGAATAAGACAACACATATCAAACTAACTGACACAGTTTACCAAAGTGGATGTCTTCATGTTCTGAAAAAACATTTTCTCAAATGACAGTTTTAGCTGCTTTGTACCATATGTGCCTTGTTCATGTTTCCTTTTGACATTGTTCTGGTTCTTCCTCACACATATGGCTCTTTCTCACCCCAGGGGAGGAGGCTCTATTGGGCTAATGTGAGTATTAGTATGGGTTAAATGCTCCCGTCATTTATGCATTAATGCCAATTGCATAATTGATGTTTTTGTGAAGTCTCAGTTTCCAATGGCCCCTAGTACTGTTATATGTCTGCCATTACTATTGGTGTAAAACTGTGCCCTAGTTATTTTAATACTGGAAAGAGTACTGAAAGCTGAAACAATCCAGTCTTGTGCTTCAGCTCCTGAAAGTAGTTGATTTCTAGCAGTAATTGCTGACAGTATTTATATGCCAGAGACATTCTTGATGTGTGCCTGATTATTTCCCCTCCTGATTAAGGTTCATTGTGTGGTGATTCAAGCCGTTTATGCGCTTGATGGGATTAGATAGGACAGTGTAATGACCCTGTTGTGTAAATGGCTCATATACACACACTGGGCCCTAGATTGGAAACTGGCACAGAAATATGACAAAGCCGTGAACAGGGTAGATAATGTCAGATGGATATTCAGATCCTTAAAATAATGATGGCAAACACACAGGACTGTGTATGATCTTAGCGATGACTTGAAGGAAACCCTTTGCTTATATATGTTGCTTTTATGTATTACAATCAAGGATACTCTACTATGATGCAATATCCTCCGTTTCCTGAGTCTCTAGACTTGAATAAGAATCAGACACAAAATGCTCTAAACGGACAGCATTTAAAGGCATGCCATTGTGAGCAATATTTCACTGGCATTAATATGATGAAGTCCAGGTTCCTGCTTTAGAAACAATATGTTTGGTGTATTTAAAATGAATATTAAATGTAATTTAATTTAAAACGAATATTGTGTATTTTATACTTCCATTTAATTGTTTATTTCAAAGATGAATCAAAGAAAATGATAAGTATTTCCCCCCATGATTTGCACTTAAAGGCTTACTAGAAATAATAATTCATCGTTAAATGCAGCAAGTTAGTTTTCTGTCTATGGGCCAGAGGGACCAGACTTATCCCATATTTTGCTGAGAACAAGGTCTTTGAGAGAGCTGTGTCAATTCATGTTTATCTGGTCCCAAAGTAGTTGTTCAGTTGGCACAAACATTCTGCAGTTGTCTTCAGTTAAGCACCCCTGAAAACGTCTGAAAATTAGGACTTGCGCTGTCCATGGTTCTGAAATGCTCGCATTGATGACGACTGACATCAAATAGCTTACTGTCACTGTGAAGACTCAACTAAGTGGCTCAACTATTCAATGTGAATGTGAACGAAAATATTTTCGAGATTTTATAGTAGCACCAAATATTTAAAAAATATTAATTAAACGGTAATGTTTTTGGCCTATATTATCTTGAATTACCATTATTTTTTCAATAGTATTATTGTTGTTAATATCTATCTTGGGTAATTTGGTTTTGTTTTCAATTTGTTATTAATTTTAGTTTTTTAATTTTTTACATTTTTGTTAAAAAGATCTACTCATTGGAAAACATTACATTATCAAAACTAGTTCATATTGTTGTCGCAATGAATTGCACCAGCTAGAAAAGTAGATCAAAAGATGTGTCCTATTTCCTGTCTTCCTCTTCGACCAGCTCTTATTGTAGTCTGTCCTTCATGAATTGGATTAAGTGTGTGATTTCTAGGATTATACACAATTGCTCCAGTTTAAATACGATTTCACTAGGTTGCCCTTTGGCCCTGTCTTTTACTCTCAGTCCTGCTGATGGACAAGATAAACAGGACAATACACATCTACGGCAATGCTGCTGATCACTGTGCTACGTCGTTATTAAAGACACCCAATTACGGCAATGAACAGTGTCGTAATTACGTTCCTTAATCACATTCTGGAGGTCTAATTGCCTTAACGATGTGTTTCATTAAACGAATGTAGGTATTACAGTCGACAGTTTTCATACACAGTTGTTGTCTAATTAACATATTATTAGACACCGTCGTGGAAATTGTTTTAATAATCGTAATTAAGCCTGGCTGAGCTTTGTAAAGTAATACTAACAGACATGTCATTCTAGCCAGAGGGCAACATTGCCCACCACGTCTGGCCTATGCTCCCAAGGCTTCGTGTTACCTTACAGTTCAACGTCCAGAAAAGTTACCGCTTTTGATGGAGCAGAAAATGATCAACTCATTATTCTTACACAACATGCTTGGCATATGGCGAGGTTCCGAGGATCAACAAGCACTTTTTGGTTTTAGTAGGCTAAGACATGGCCTGAGAAAAGGAGAAATTAAAATGCATTGTTATTTAGGCTTTGATGCAGGAATATAAAAATATGCATGGAATATAAAATAAAGTTAGAATAATAACTCGATAATCACGTGCAAAATACAATTCCTTGAAAATATGCTAAAATAGCCACGTTCAGATTTTTCGAAGATGAATGAGGCAAAATAACGTCGATCCTCTGAAAAATAGAATTCAGTCCCGGCCTCGTTTTCTTACATTTCTCCATTTTCAGTGACTACACATCAGACGAGCAGACGAAGGGATTCGTTTTGTTCAAAATATTTTAATAAAGCTTTCCAACACATAAACACATACAAATGGCCCTCGTTATTCATATAGTACAGTAACTAATGTATCTACATGCACTGCTTGACCTGACAGCGTGCCTGATCCCTCAAGACCTCGGCCTTATTGCAAGAGTGTATAAGAAATTACGCAAATCAGACACGTCGCTATGCAGTATACAGTGTACCACCATGCAAATAAAATGTTTCAAATCGATAAATAAAAGGAAAAAAATCGAAAAGGACGTAAACTGAAGATACAGGCCATTAGAGACTCAAATGCCATTATATTACAGTGCCAAAGAAACTGTCAATGTAGCACAAGTGTTTCATAAAAAAAAGTATTTAAATGACAATATACTTTGGGGTGAGAGATGAAAACAAATATTTCGTATTCAACTCAGTTCACTTTGCTTTCCCTCAGGACATGCCTATGGGATGCTCAGTGAATTCTCAAAAGTTCACCAAATAACGACCAATAAGCAAACGCCTTCATATAAATTAAGTTCATAAAGCAGCAAGTTTGTGGTTTCTTATATTAACTAATGTTCCGTCTATTCAAGTGAAATGGTCGCATGTTGTCAGGTCAACACTCCATACAGCGTCCATATTTGAGCAAGTAATTAACAATTGTCAATCCAGCACCACTTGCGCTCCTAAACTTCTGTTTGGTTTTTCACTTTCATTCATACCAGCACTTAAATGATGCTTTATATACACAATCAAGTATTGTCTGAACAAAAAAGCGCTTCTTTGAATGCATTTGTAAATGTTATAAAAGTAGGCCTACTGATCATCAGCTTTACTTCATGGTCTACACTGACTTGCAACCTTTCCAAAGTCGCCATGTGTTTTAAAAAGTGGTGTTGTTTTTCTCTTGCATGTGCTTCTCTGAGTCTCTGGTACCGGCTCGTTGTTGTGATGCTGTTAAGGCTTGTCAGTGCATTGTTTAAACAGGCTCGAGGTGACGTTGTTGAAAAGGACACATTTGTCGGGGCAGGAAGACCCGGCCAATCCGGTGGTGAAGGGGTACACAGGCGGCTGGTCGTACGCACTTATCCCCGCGCTCAGACCCGGTAGACCCGGAGCAGCAAGGGCCGTTGTGGCGGGTATGGACGCCGCTGAGATGGCCTGACCCTGGTTCAGATAGGCCACCAGCCTCCTCATCTCTTCCAGAGCCTGCGCCTGCATGAGGATGTAGTTTTTGGCGAGTAGCAAAGTGGCGATTTTGGAGAGTTTCCGGACGGAGGGGCTGTGCGCGTACGGGATGACAGAGCGCAGCTCGTCCAGCGCGTCGTTCAGGTCGTGCATCCTTCGTCTCTCCCGCGCGTTGATGTTTAGTCTGAGTGTTTTCTGCTCTTTATTTTTCTTACCTCCCTCCGGTTTACCGGCGGCCACCGTTCTCCCATCGGCCAGGAGGACCATCTCACATCTGCCGTCGCTGTCATCGTCCTGACTCTGCTCCCCGCCACTGCTCTCGGCCGCCGAGGTCCTGTTGCTGCTCTCGCCGAACTTGACGCACAAAGATCCGGTCGGCAGACCCAGCGGTCCCCCTCGACCGCCAGCCAGTCCACCGGGTTGAATCGGGTCTGAGTCGGTCTGGTCGAAACAGCTGATCGGTGACTGGCGGTCCCTGGACCCCGGCAGGTCAACACCAGCCGCTGACCTGAAGGAGTCCATCTTTCTGTTGGAGACAGCACTGAGTGTTTTGTGGAAAATATCTCCCGGTCCGTTCAAGTTCATTCTCCTGTCCATAGCACTTGTCCTCTCCTCCAGACTCTGCTTTAGTGGGTGGCAGTTTCTGGAGACTCTCTCCCGGCGACGGTTCTTGTATAAGTTTCTTGCTTTGTGCGCTGTCAGAGAGAGTGAGTTGGTCTTGATGCCTTATTATTGCTCGACTTGTCAACTGAGATGTGGAGACGCATCGGCTCTCTCTCTCCCTCTCTGCGCTCACGCTGCTTATTCGCTCTGATTCACCTTCAGCAGATCTCCACGGCGATCAGCATCACGCGCAAAAACGGGGGAGTCTTTTACATCATTATCTCGAGGCGGGTTAATATGAAGAGGATTTGCCTATTGGGATACCGCTCTCTCGCACTCTCTCTGCCCCCTCTGTCTACCCAATCAGGTTAACGATGTAATTAATGGGATTTTAACAAACAGTCCCGAGTGCTCTCCACCTCCTCCCTCTGTGTCTCTCTGTCCTTCTCAGTCTGGGTATAGTAGCTCCGTGTGCACACATGTTGTGAGGAGCTGCCTACAGCGTTATAATGGGGCGCTGGGGTTTATTATACGAGTTACCGTCTGTATAAAAGCTTGAGTACATGTTTGCAAGGTGCTGCTCCTATTAGGAATCCCAACCACTGCTTTTAAAAGTGACATGCCAAGCGACATTCACCCGTCAGTGGGCAATCTAAATGCGCCTCTCTATTTCAGAATGATGAATACGTCGTAGGGATAATATAACTCTTTATTGACTATTGAGACACTACACTGTCTTTATCCTCAAGTGTGCGTTTTTCTCCTTCCCTGCCTTCTCCTCTGTCTTAATAAGAAGCGCTTAATTTGTATACCAATATGATATTGATTCTACTCAAAGTTCGCGCATCTTTTGGCAGTTGATTAAAATGTATAACTATTTTAATCCTGTTCAAACTGTGTACTACTGAGAATAGAAAACACAGGCAATAGTCTACAGTTTCTAGCCTAAAATCCAGAACCTGTTTTACTAACATTCCTTGCCTTGTACTACGTGTCATGCCAAATGTTTTGTCAAATGTAACGTTTTTGGTTTCATTGTACATGTCTTTGATAGCCCCTGGATGCGAGCCTCTCTCTATAACGTGTGACTCTCCCTAAAGGGCTCATATTATGGTGAAAATACATTTGCAATGACAGCTGTTGGCTATCACGTCAATGCGTCTTACAATAAGCTTTGCAAGGCAACATTGAGCTATTAATGCACTAACGTAACTTTTTTGTTGACATTTAATAATTGTCAGTAAGCTAACTGTAAACATTCATTGACTGAGTAAAACCGATTTATTTAAATCAGAAAGAACCAACCCATCCAAAAAGTCAAGCTGGCTATAGCCATTACTTGTGCTGACATTGCCATCTACTGTCAAGAAGTGTATCCTACATCTATGACAAAATATTTCCCAAGCAAACTTTGCAGAATTAATGCCTTCCTTTATCACCAATTAGGAACACCTCTCTCTCTCTCTCTCCCTCTCTCTCTCTCTCTCTCTCTCTCTCTCTCACACACACACACACACACACACACACACACACACACACACACACACACACACACACACACACACACACACACACACACACACACACACACACACACACACACACACACACACACACACACACACACACACACACACACACACACACACACACACACACCTCAAGGTCAATGTTTCTGCTTTTCAACCAGGTCAATTAGGCTTCCTACACAGCCTCTGGTAATGATATACTGTGGTGTCTGTGAGGGGTTCTCAGCTTGCACTGACGTTGGAATATTAAAGAACTATGGTCTGGCGACGACACTCACTTTATCCTGAGACAGCGAAGGAACACCTTCATGCCCAATCAGTCTGGGCTAATGAGACAAGATGGGGCTGGATGTAGAAACAGCAGTACTGGGCTAACGAGACAAGATGGGGCTGGATGTAGAAACAGCAGTACCAGGCAAATGAGACATGATGGGGCTGGATGTAGAAACAGCAGTACCAGGCTAATGAGACATGATGGGGCTGGATGTAGAAACAGCAGTACCGGGCTAACGAGACAAGATGGGGCTGGATGTAGAAACAGCAGTACCAGGCTAATGAGATATGATGGGGCTGGATGTAGAAACAGCAGTACCAGGCTAATGAGACATGATGGGGCTGGATGTAGAAACAGCAGTACCAGGCTAATGAGACAAGATTTTGGAGAGAGATCATGGAGAGTGTAGCGATGGAAGGACTCTCTAGAACAGGGTTTGATCCAGTCATTGTGGTTTCAGGGCAGGTGCATTTCCTCCTCTGCCCTAAAGGGCCAGACCTCTTGACTGAGTATGTAGTAACACTTTCATAGAAGTTTAAAGCATCAATCTGCAGTTCAAACAATAAAGAGGCCACTGATTTGGTAAATAGCTGAGTGATGGGGCTGCAGAAATGTAACCATTCTCAAAATCATAGACAGAGCTATGGATGGAAGGATTGACCATCCAGGAGGTCACAGAATTATTGTGTTTTAAGGCTATACAGTGTTTGTTTAGAATTACATTGTTTACCAACAAAGGAGTAAACAAGCTTATATTTTGGGTTCTGATGGGGTAATACATTTTAACTAATGAGGCATATATAAGTTATATTCTTCAAGAATCAATGGGTACATAACTGTCCCACCCTGATCACATTTCTATAGCGTTTTTTATTACAATCTCAAAATGCTTTAAAAAAAAAAGAACAACCAATAAATCATGAGTATCCTAGCTATAGTGAAGGTCAACCAATAGAGGTCAAGTCTTTGAGTGCATGCATCCCCAAAGATGGAGAGGGACAGTTCATGGCTTGATCAGAGGAAGTTGGTCAGGGAGATGGTTGATGAAGAGTCTGGTGATGATCTTGTAGAGGGCTACTCTAGGAACCAGTGTGGCCACTGGACTTCTCCTTCACAATGTATGGCACCCACTTGGGTTATGCTTCAGCAGCTCTGGTGGCTAGAAAGCACACCCACAATGGGAAAAAACAACTGTTTGCATGTTCTTCACAAAGAGGGCAACAGATGCAACTGAGCCAGATGTCTATATGTCAGGGGAGAAGCTCCAGGTGCTATCTGATTTTAAGTACCTTGGCAACATCCTTGATTCCAACCTCTCTTTTAAAAAACATGTGAAAAAGGTAATTCAGATAACCAAATTCAACCTAGCTAATTTCCGATTTATACAAAATTGTTTGACTACAGAGGTAGCAAAACTGTACTTCAAATCTATGATACTCCCCCACTTAACATACTGCTTGACTAGTTGGGCCCAAGCTTGCTGTACAACATTAGAACCTATTCAGTCTGTCTACAAACAGGCTCTCAAAGTGCTTGATAGGAAGCCCAATACCCATCATCACTGTTACATCCTCAGAAAGCATGAGCTCCTGAGTTGGAAAATCTTGTGCAATACACCGACGCATGTCTTGTATTCAAGATCCTAAATGGCCTGGCTCCCCCTCCACTCAGTATTTTTGTTAAACAGAAAACCCAAACATCTGGCAGCAGATCCACAAGGTCTGCCATGAGAGGTGACTGTATAGTTCCCTTAAGGAAAAGCACCTTTAGTAAATCTGCTTTCTCTGTGAGAGCTTCCCATGTCTGGAATACACTGCCATCAGACACACATAACTGCACCACATATCACACTTACACAAAATGCATGAAGACATGGCTAAAGGTCAATCAGATTTGTGAACATAACCCCTAACTGTGTATTGCCGCTTTCCATGTTGTCTGTTGTCTGTAGCTTGTGAGGTGTGGAAACACTGTTGCTTTTATGAATTTTGTCTTGCTGCTTTTTGTTCTATGTTGCTCTGTCTGTATGCTATGTCTTGCTTGTCCTATGTTACTATGTCTGTATGCTATGTCTTGCTTGTCCTATGTTGCTCTGCGTGTGCTCACTGCTCAATGATTGTCTATATTGTAATTGTTTTTAATAACCTGCCCAGGGACTGCGGTTGAAAATTAGCCGACTGGCTAAAACCGTCACTTTTACTGAAACGTTGATTAATGTGCACTGTCCCTGTAAAAATAAAATAAACTCAAACTCAAACAGTTCATAGTTGTAGCCAGTCATCCTCACTACAAGCCCACTGCCTCAGCAATCCATTCCTCTACTGCATATCCCATTCCCCTCAAGCTTCAGGTGACTCTTCAATTTATGTTTTTAAAAGATCCGGAACCAGCAGCCAGGTAAAACTAAAAAGCTGGTATAGTGTCATCACTAAAATCATTAAAAAAACTATGAAATCATACAAATAAAATAAAATAATGAAACAAAACTCAATGTTAAGAAAAACAAAGCAGCTGATAAAAAAGCTAAAACCTAAACCTAAACCTAAACCTAAACCTAAACCTAAACCTAAACCTAAACCTAAACCTAAACCTAAACCTAAACCTAAAACCACTGTTGTGACTTTGTACTTGAGGTAGTAAAGGTAGTCAAGCGCAGGAGAGCAGAGATGTCAAATTAGCTTCTTTAATAGACAAGTCCAAAAAATGGGTCAGGTACAATACCAATAAATGCCCAAGACTAGGAACACACAGTCACTAACGGAAGGAGAAAAACAACACTCCTAACTATTCTACAACACTGTACACAAGAGAATAAACTCAACGAGCAACATGAAAAATAATCCCGCACAAACCTAAGCGGGAAACAGGGGTAAATATACACACAGAAATTAAAGCAAATGAAAACCAGGTGTGAATGAACCAAAGACAAAACAAATGGAAAAAGAAAAATTGATCGGTGATGACAGCCGAGCACCGCCCGAAGAAGGAGAGGAACAACCTTCGGTGGAAGTCGTGACAACCACTTAAAAATATTAAAATATGACATATTTACAGGAGCTCTCTTCTTAGGCTGCTACTAGGGTGCTGAGTGTACAAAATATTAAGAACACCTACTCTCTCCATGACATAGACTGCCCAGGTGAAAGCTATAATCCCTTCTTGATGTCACTTGTTAATAAATCTACTTCAATCCGTTTAGATGAAGGGGAGGAGACAGGTTAAATAAGGATTTTTAGGCCTTCAGACGATTGAGACATGATTGTGTATGTGTGTCATTCGGAGGGTGAATGGGCAAGACAAAAGATTTACGTGCCTTTGAATGGGGTAATGGTAGAAGGTGCCAGGTGCTCCGGTTTGCGTCAAGAACTGCAACACTGCTGGGTTTTTCATGCTCAACAGTTTCCTGTGTGTCTCAAGAATGGTCAACCACCCAAAGGAGATCCAGCCAACTTGACACAATTATGGGAAGCATTGGAGTCAACATGGGCCAGCATACTTCTGGAACGCTCTCGACTCCTTGTGGAGCCCATGCCCAGATGAATTGAGGTTGTTCTGAGGGCAAAAGAAGGGATGGGGAGGTGCAACTCAATACTAGGAAGCTGTTCCTAATGTTTGGTATACTCAGTGTATATACTGGGGAAAAAAGTATAAACGCAATTTGAAACAAGATTTTACTGAGTTACAGTTCATATAAGGAAATCAGTCCATTGAAATAAATGCACTAGCCTTAATCTATGGATTTCATATGACTGGGAATACGGATATGCATCTGTTGGTCACAGATACTTAAGAAAAAAGGTAGGGACATGGATCAGAAAACCAGTCAGTATCTGGTGTGACCTCTATTTACCTCATGCAGCACGACACATCTCCTTTGCATGGAGTTGATCAGGCTGTTGATTGTGGCCTGTGGAATGCTGTCCCACTCCTCTTCAATGGTTGTGCGAAGATGTGGATATTGGCGGGAACTGGAACACACTGTCATACACGTCAATCCAGAGCATCCCAAACATGCTCAATGGGTGACATGTCTGGTGAGTATGCAGGCCATGGAAGAACTGGGACATTTTCAGCTTCCAGGAATTGTGTATCTGTGCATTCAAATTGCCATCAATAAAATGCAACTGTGTTCGTTATCTGTAGCTTATATCTGCCCATACCATAACCCCACCGCCACCATGGTGGACTCAGTTCACAACGTTAACATCAGCAAACTGCTCTCCCACATGACATCATACACGCTGTCTGCCATCTGCCCGGTACAGTTAAAAACGTGATTCAACCCGTGAGAGGACACTTCTCCAGTGTGCCAGTGGCCATCAAGGATGAACATTTGCTCACTGAAGTCGGATACGGCAACGAACTGCAGTCAGGTCCAGACCCTGGTGAGGACGACGAGCACAGAGATTAGCAGTTTGTGCAGAAATTCTTCTGTTGTGTAAACCCACAGTTTCATCAGCTGTCTAGGTGGCTGGTCTCAGACGATCCCGCAGGTGAACCTGGATGTGGAGGTCCTGGGCTGACGTGGTTACACGTGTTCTGCGGTTGTGAGGCCAGTTGGTCGTATTGGCAAATTCTGTAAAACGATGTTGGAGGGGGCTAATGGTAAAGAAATTGAAATTAAATGATCTGGTAACAGCTCTGGTGGACATTCCTGCAGTCAGTATGCCAATTGCAAGCTCCCTCAAAACTTCAGGCATCTGTGGCATTGTGTTGTGTGACAAAACTGCACATTTTAGACTGTCCTTTTATTGTTCCCAGCACAAGGTGCATCTGTGTAATGATCATGCCGTTTAATCAGCTTCTTGATTTGATTATCTTGGCAAAGGAGGAATGCTCACTAACAGGGATTTAAACAAATTTGTACACAATATTTGAGAGAAATATGCTTCCTGCGCGTATGGACTATTTCTGGGATCTTTTATTTCAGCTCATGAAACATGGAACCAACACTCTACATGTTATGTTTATATATTTGTTCAGTGTATATACAGCACCAGTCAAAAGTTTGGACGCACCTACTCATTCAAAGGTTTATCTTTATTTGTACTATTTTCTACATTGTTGAATAATAGTGAAGACATAAAAACTATGAAATAACACATATGGAATCATGTAGTACCAAAACAAGTGTTAAACAAATCAAAATAATGTTAGATTCTTCTAAGTAGCCACCCTTTGCCTTGATGACAGCTTTGCACACACTTGGCATTCTCAAAACCAGCTTCACGTGGAATGCTTTTCCAACAGTCTTGAAGGAGTTCCCACATATCAAATCAAAATCAAATCAAATTTATTTGTCACATACACATGGTTAGCAGATGTTAATGCGAGTGTAGCGAAATGCTGAGCACTTGTTGGCTGCTTTTCCTTCACTCTGCGGTCCAACTCATCCCAAACCATCTCAATTGGGTTGAGGTTGAGTGATTGTGGAGGCCAGGTCATCTGATGCAGAACTCCATCACTCTCTTTCCTGGTAAAATAGCCCTTACAAATAAAATAAAATCAAAGAAAATGTTATTTGTCACATACACATGGTTAGCAGATGTTAATGCGAGTGTAGCGAAATGCTTGTGCTTCTAGTTCCGACAATGCATTAATAACCAACCAAGTAATCTAACTAACAATTCCTAAACTACTGTCTTAAACACACAAGTGTAAGGGGATAAAGAATATGTACATAAAGATATATGAATGAGTGATGGTACAGAGCAGCATAGGCAAGATACAGTAGATGGTATCGAGTACAGTATATACATATGAGATGAGTATGTAAACAAAGTGGCATAGTTAAAGTGGCTAGTGATACATGTATTACATAAAGATGCAGTAGATGATATAGAGTACAGTATATACGTATACGTATGAGATGAATAATGTAGGGTATGTAAACATTATATTAGGTAGCATTGTTTGAAGTGGCTAGTGATATATTTTACATCATTTCCCATCAATTCCCATTATTAAAGTGGCTGGAGTTGAGTCAGTGTGTTGGCAGCAGCCACTCAATGTTAGTGGTGGCTGTTTAACAGTCTGATGGCCTTGAGATAGAAGCTGTTTTTCAGTCTCTCGGTCCCAGCTTTGATGCACCTGTACTGACCTCGCCTTCTGGATGATAGCGGGGTGAACAGGCAGTGGCTCGGGTGGTTGTTGTCCTTGATGATCTTTATGGCCTTCCTGTAACATCGGGTGGTGTAGGTGTCCTGGAGGGCAGGTAGTTTGCCCCCGGTGATGCGTTGTGCAGACCTCACTACCCTCTGGAGAGCCTTACGGTTGTGGGCAGAGCAGTTGCCGTACCAGGCGGTGATACAGCCCGCCAGGATGCTCTCGATTGTGCATCTGTAGAAGTTTGTGAGTGCTTTTGGTGACAAGCCGAATTTCTTCAGCCTCCTGAGGTTGAAGAGGCGCTGCTGCGCCTTCTTCACAATGCTGTCTGTGTGGGTGGACCAATTCAGTTTGTCTGTGATGTATATGCCGAGGAACTTAAAACTTGCTACCCTCTCCACTACTGTTCCATCGATGTGGATAGGGGGGTGTTCCCTGTGCTGTTTCCTGAAGTCCACAATCATCGCCTTAGTTTTGTTGACGTTGAGTGTGAGGTTATTTTCCTGAAACCACACTCTGAGGGCCCTCACCTCCTCCCTGTAGGCCGTCTCGTCGTTGTTGGTAATCAAGCCTACCACTGTTGTGTCGTCCACAAACTTGATGATTGAGTTGGAGGCGTGCGTGGCCACGCAGTCGTGGGTGAACAGGGAGTACAGGAGAGGGCTCAGAACGCACCCTTGTGGGGCCCCAGTGTTGAGGATCAGCGGGGTGGAGATGTTGTTGCCTACCCTCACCACCTGGGGGCGGCCCGTCAGGATGTCCAGTACCCAGTTGCACAGGGCGGGGTCGAGACCCAGGGTCTCGAGCTTGATGACGAGCTTGGAGGGTACTATGGTGTTAAATGCTGAGCTGTAGTCGATGAACAGCATTCTCACATAGGTATTCCTCTTGTCCAGATGGGTTAGGGCAGTGTGCAGTGTGGTTGAGATTGCATCGTCTGTGGACCTACTTGGGCGGTAAGCAAATTGGAGTGGGTCTAGGGTGTCAGGTAGGGTGGAGGTGATATGGTCTTTGACTAGTCTCTCAAAGCACTTCATGATAACGGAAGTGAGTGCTACGGGGCGGTAGTCGTTTAGCTCAGTTACCTTAGCTTTCTTGGGAACAGGAACAATGGTGGCCCTCTTGAAGCATGTGGGAACACAGCCTGGAGGTGTGTTTTGGGTCATTGCCCTGTTGAAAAGCAAATAACAGTCCCACTAAGCGCAAACCAGATGGGATGGTTTAACTGACTTGCCTAGTTAAATGAAGGTTTTAATTATTTTATTTTAAATGGTGTATCGCTGCAGAATGCTGTGGTAGCCATGCTGGTTAAGTGTTCCTTGAATTCTAAATAAATCACTGACAGTGTCACCAGCAAAGCAACCTACACCATCACACCTCCTCTTCCATGCTTCACAGTGGGAACCACACATGATGAGATCATCACAAAGACACAGTGATTGGAATCAAAAATCTCAAATTTTGACTCATCAGACCAAAGGATAGATTTTCACCAGTCTAATGTCCATGCAAGTCTCTTCTTCTTACTGGTGTCCTTTAGTAGTTGTTTCTTTGCAGCAATTTGACCATTTAGGCCTAATTCACATAGTCTCCACTGAACAGTTGATGTTGAGATGTGTCTGTTACTTGAACTCTGAAGCATTTATTTGGGCTGCAATTTCTGAGGCTCTAATGAACTTATCCTCTGCAGCAGAGATGACTCTGGGTCTTCCTTTCTTGTGGTGGTCTTCATGAGAGCCATTTTCATCAAAGCATTTGATAGTTTTTGCGACTCCACTTGAAGAAATGTTCAAAGTTCTTGACATTTTCCAGATTGACTGACCTTCATGTCTTAAAGTAACAATGGACTGTCATTTCTCTTTGCTTATTTGAGCTGTTTTTGACATAATATGGACTCTGTCTTTTACCGAATAGGGCTGTCTTCTGTATAAAACAGAACTGGTATACACAACACAACACAACACAACACAGAACACAACTGATTGGCTCAAGTGCATTAAGAAGGAAAGAAATTTGGCAAAGGGTGGCTACCTTGAAGAATCTCAATTGTATAATATATTTAAATTTTTTTAACACTTTTTTGCTTACTACATGATTCCATATCTGTTATTATATGAATCGGTGTGTCCAAACTTTCAACCGGTACTGTATATATATATATATATATATATATATATATATGCAATTCACCCACAAATCAAAGTTTGTCAGAAACCTTCATACCTCAATAGTGGACCATAGTAGTCACTATTCCAGTTACACACAATAGGTACAAATTCAGTCTTCAACTGTATTTTGGTTTTGTCTGCATCCTCCAATTGATCACTCTACATCGACTACTAAGTAACTGTCATCTCACACACATTGTTTCCTTTGCTGAGGGAAAACCCATTGCCAATATTTTTCTCTATCTCTTTTGAGTCGTACTGTAGTAAGTCATGTCTACCACAAGGTGGCAGACAACACCTAGTCTGAGGACAGGTACTTATGTTTTTAATGGTGCAATGGTGAATAAACCACTGGAGATCTTAGTAAGAGTAGGCATGTTTAGGAATTATACAAATCCAACATAATTCTATGAAATTTAGAGGAGATAAAAATTCATGACTGGACAATTGTCTAGTTTGCAAGATGATTTTCCAACTCATGAACTGAATTATATTTCACTTCCTCAATTTTCTGAGTTGAAATGGAACTGCTGATGTCCAGCCATGAATATCAATCGATATAAGTGTTTATACTTATTTGATTTAAAAAAAATCACTTTCATGTCTGTTGTGTCATCCACAAATGTTTTGTTGCATGGCAACACCATCACATAAAGATATTTATTTTGTATTGAGTAGCAATTTCCCCAAGTGGTCACTTCAGACCAATTACTGTTTGTGCTTCTCATCTTAGAGTAGGTAATGTTAAGTCAGTGGGGCTGTTCTCTGTGCCAGGTCCTGCCCTGAGTGCAAGGCCTACAAGAGCCTTTTGGTGGCCCTAAGTGAGATTTGGTCGTAAAATCAGTGGATTACTACAAGTTTAGATAGCTGGCTAGACTAACTACCAATCTAAAAATGCTTAGCTGACATGGCTAATTGAGTGACTGTCACTGATTAACACAAAGGAAAAAGCTGCTGATGCACAACAACATTTAGAAATTGCACCTGGTGTTTTCTACTATTCTTACCCATCAATAGTATGTTGAGACCACGACTAAGTTACAATCTACACTACATGACCAAATGTATGTGGACACCTGCTTGTCGAACATCTCATTCCAAAATCTTGGGCATTAATATGGAGTTGGTCAACATTTTGCTTCCATAACAGCCTCCACTCTTCTGGGAAGGCTTTCCACTAGATATTGGAACATTGCTGTGGGAACTTGCTTCCTTCAGCCACAAGAGCATTAGTGAGATCGGGCACTGATGTTGGGCGATTAGGCCTGGCTCACAGTCAGTGTTCCAATTCATCCCAAAGGTGTTCGGTGGAGTTGAGGTCAGGGCTCTGTGCAGGCCAGTCAAGTTTTTCCTCACTGATAATTGAGGAATAATCATTTCTGTGCTGACCTTGCTTTCTGCACAGGGGCAAGAAAGGGCCTTCCCCAAACTGTTGCCACAAAGTTGGAAGCACAGAGTCGTCTAGAATGTCATTGTAAACTGTAGCATTAAGATTTCCCTTCACTGGAACTAAGGAGCCTAGCCCTAACCATGAAAAACAGCTCCAGACCATTATTCCTTCTCCATCAAACTTTACAGTTGGCACTACGCATTGGGACAGGTAGCGTTCTCCTGGCATCTATCTGCCAAACACAGATTAATCCGACGGACTGCCAGATGGTGAATTGTGATTCATCACTCCAGAGAATGCTTTTCCACTGCTCCACAGTCCAATGGCAACGAGCTTTACACCACTCCAGCCAACACTTGGCATTGCCCATGGTGATCTTAGGTTTGTGTGCGGTTGCTCGGCCATGGAAACCCATTTCATGAAGCTCCTGACAAACAGTTATTGTGCTGAAGTTGCTTCCAGAGGCAGTTTGGAATTCTCTAGTGAGTGATGCAACCGAGGACAGACCATTTTTACCACTTCACAATAACAGCACTTACAGTTGTCCCGGGGCAGCTCTAGCATGACAGAAATTTGATGAACTGACTTGATGGAAAGGTGGCATCCTATGGCGGTGCCACAATGAAAGTCACTGAGCTCTTCAGCAAGGCCATTCTACTTCAGTGTTTGTCTATGGAGATTGCATGGTTGTGTGCTCGATTTTATACACCTGTCAGCAACTGGTGTGGCTGAAATAGCCGAATCCACTAATTTGAAAGGGGTGTCCACATTCTTTTGTATATATCGAGCACACAGCCATATTGTAACTCAGTCGGGGTCTTAACTTACTATTAAGAGTAAGAATATATATAGGCTATCTTTATGTTGCTGAGGTCATTCATAGAGGCCCATTATTTTCTACAGCAGTAGAATAACCTAAAAGAACTCAGGAAATGTGCCGTTATTTTCTACAGCAGTAGAATTACCTAAAAGTTCTCAGGAAATATGCCATTATTTTCTACAGCGGTATAATAACCTAAAAGTACTCAGAAAATGTGGCATTATTTGCAACACCCATACATTATACACCAGGGTGACTACAGACCAGGGCTGAGATCAATTCAGGAAGTGATTTTAATTTAAAATTCGAAAATTGAATAACTTTTTTAATAAATGGCTTCTACTCCTTAGTTTATTGATAAATCATAAAAAATACATGTTTTTTATTTTTTATTTTAAATAGTTATTTAAGCTACCTTCCTGAATGGCCTTCAGTTCAAATTGACCCTAGCCCTGCGAGAGATAACTCAGTACATGCTTTTATATGACTATATCTCTACACTATGCACAATCTATTTTTCTTCCTTTGTTCCCTGCCTCCATCCCTCCCTTTCTCTTGTCTTTCTCAACCTCATTATAATGACGTGTGTCTGAAAACCTATCAGCCAAGATCCTGTTATTTAGTAATGCTGACCAAAGGAGGGGGAGGAATCCTAACTTAATTCAGGAAAACGGGCAAACCACTGGTACCCATGGGTAGTGAAATGGGTATTGCATCACCTAGGAGGGCCTTCTCTTCTTCCTATGGTGCTTTGTGATTGTCAGATAAAGATACAGCTAACTTAATACTATTTCAAATGTGGTTACTGTATACCTATAGACCTATCAAATACACATTCCCACTGAAAATTCTGATGAATTGTAGTGTATATTTATTTGTTAGTGATTACCCTGAAACCTTGTCAACTTGATAAAAGGATTCGACATGAACCATGTATGTTGACCCTCACTCGCTCTGTGGCGTGTTGCCTACAGTGGTATAGAATGTATTAAAACCTGCCCGTGTATGCAATGGCCACCAGGTGGCAGAGCAATCCCATGGGAATGATTGTAAATCTACAAACAGGGAAGAAACGATTCAACATAGACCTAGATTTGATTGAATTTGAATAAATGCTTTTGACCAATGCATATCAATATCTCTTCGAAATTGTGGAGATGAGCTATATATTTGAATCTGGATTATCTGTTCAGATTCCTAGTCAAATGATCCTAGAATTGACGGTTGAACGTGCTGGCCTACGGATTAGTGTATGTAGGTTAGGACTATCCGGTGTTTGGCTGGCTACAAATTAGTTGGTCGTTACATTAGGCTATGTTTTAGAGAAAAACAAAAGTTTCACTGCTTGCAAATGTCAAGTAATCTTGTTCGACGAGGCTTATATCATTAAGCTTACACGTAAACCTCCGAATTAGACACGATGCAATGTAGAACTGTGGCTATACATGTCCCTACGTGCATTCTTGTGGCGTGTGTTTCTGTGCCTGTTTGTGAGTGCTGATGCATGCATACAGTGTCTTTGTGTAAATATATCCGGTTGTGCCCTACTTTCGTGTATTCAATAGAATATGAATTGCATTTGTTTGAGCTTACTGTATATTTCGTGTATAATATTCTCCTGGTGCGTTTGCGTAGCGCAGGCCTACTAAAACAAAGGGCTGCTCGTCTCGGCGGCTAGCTGGTTTCAGCACCAGTAGAGGTGGACAGCGCCTTCAGAGCAGGTCGTGAATAAGCAAGGCCTCAGCCAAAGGTCATCATTTATAGACACTCGACCACAGCGCACGTTCACAACTTCATCCCACCTATTTTAAGCTGCATATGTTTCAGATGGATGTGTTTAAGCATATCATGTTGCATATCGACCGTGTACATGCCTTTGAAATGACATCCGTTCTCAAAAAAGTAAGACATGAGCTGGTAATATTGGGTACAATTTCTTTATTCTGAAAAAAGAAAACAATACAAAATAGAGGGCAATTTACGGACAACAATTTCAGACACACAAAGATTTCCGTTATCCCTTTAGTGTGTTGTTTTAATGAAAGCTGTGTGCTCTCGCGCCGACGATAGCAGGCTCGGCTCTTGGCATTCACCGCGTGCCTTAATTGTAAGACATTAAATCAAGGTCCGCTGTGAACACGGAAAGCCTGAACCAGAATCTCAGAACTCTCTCTCTCTCTCTGTGTGTGTGTGTGTGTGTGTGTGTGTGTGTGAGTGTGAGTGTGTGTGTGTGTGTGTGTGTGTGTGTGTGTGTGTGTGTGTGTGTGTGTGTGTGTGTGTGTGTGTGTGTGTGTGTGTGTGTGTGTGTGTGTGTGTGTGTGTGTGTGTGTGTGAGCTACATTTTGCCATTGAAATCGGAGTTGACCACTTTGACCCATACCATTCCTTGTTCAATGTACCCACCCGTTCCTTCAGACCTTCAGTGCGAATAGTTGTCAATGTCGATGTCGTTGTTCTTTGAAGTTGGACTCCCAAAACAGCCAATCATTCTGTAATGGTAGACAAAGTTGTTGATAAATGTATATACATTACCCCACCGTGAAAACGGAATGTAATTTGGCAAAATTTGAAAAATGTTTGCAATAGGCTAAGCCTATTGAAGGCCCGCGGCCATTGAACTTGGTGCGTAATGGGTTAAAGTCGTCACTAGCGCTGTTTTTTGGTGGCGAGTTTCAAAATTATGGTTAGTCCGAATTCATCTGGGGAGGCAAAAAAAAGAGAGACGGACCGTTTGATCGTCTCGTCAAAAAAGCTTCGGACAGGTGCAGACTTCAACGTCGTCGTATTCCTACATCAAATATCTACCAAAAAAAGAAGAAAACACAAAATGCGTCACAAACCTTCTTAGACAGTCAATACAGCAATCATCTTATTTTGACAATAATCTTATAGAGATCCATACAAGTCACTGTCTGCGTAGAAAAAAAATGGATGGCCCTTTACAAGAGAACGCATAGCACCGCACAAGTCTACTCGCAGGTCAAGTTTTTTTTTTTAAAGAGAGACGCCGCAAAGCGCGAGCGGGACAATTGAAAAGCTTGCTTCCCTCCCGCATACTGTATTCCATCAACGCACCGTGGAACCACCGAAGGCAAAGGTATATAGGCTCCTCTCCTCACAAATCCATCTGGGACCGAGGACGAGCTGAGCTGAGTTGTACATGTCCCGTTTCCAACACCGCTAAATGTGACTGATCTCCCTCCGCCCGGTCTTTTCCACTCGCTGGATAACTTTAGGATTAATGGCGCTCTAGCCAAACAAATAAGGCATCTGCCTTCAGCGCAAAAGAGGATTGCATGGGGGGCAGTGACGTCACTGGGCAAACAGATGTTCTCTCTCTCTATAGCCAACGTCCCCGATCAGCTTCCTGTGCCCTTGAAACTAAGGAAAAAGCACTTCAATCCCAGTTTAAACCTATAATCTCCCTGTTTCTTAGCTGTTGCAATTAGGCTACCCAACGCACCTCGTTAAAATGTAATGGTGATGGACATAATGGAAATGGAGGATTTTACATATTGTTTTTGCATTTCAGTGCACAGTGATCTGGATGAGTAGTTTGATAATATCACAACATTAGTTATTGATTTATACTAAATTAAAGGTTTGACACTTATAAAATGTTATTATACTATTCTAAAAATTAACGCACACACACGCATACGTACATATACGCACACATTCCGATTCCGAGTTAAGCAGAGAGCGAGAGTTTATTTCTTTATTTATTTTTTACATTTTGCCGAATTGTTTAATATCTGTCAGCCATTTACAACAATTTCGTTAAACAATTTGTTTAAGTCCAATGCTGGAGCCTATCTGCTGTTGGTGGTTTTGAAACTGGTGCATGCACCTTGCAAACTATTTTACATTTTCTCTTGAAAGCAAGATAATGTGTGCATTAATTCAATTAGTTGTGCACAGCAGGCCTAGCCATGTGCATAACATATCAAAGGCATAGTGTTTATTGCGCATTATAAACGTGTTTGAAACTGTATGCCAATAGGCTATTAGATGAAATCTCTGATTGTCTTGATTTCACTCTTTATGTTCATTAATTTACCTCGTGAACCAGTGCAAAGTATACTGACATTTCAATAATCAATGATTGAGTCACTGCTACTATACTGCTATTACCTCCGCCACTAATATTACGAGTAGCCTATCTACTACAGCAAGTAGGCTACTGCTACAACAGTGCTTCTAAGCGATCCACTAGACTTTGGGGACTATTTCTGCCTTTACACAGATTATATTCATTCATAAACATACGCTAGGATGCAGTGTGGGTCCTGAAGGCTACCGAATATGATTATTGAACCTCATCACCCATTCAATGGAGAAACAAAGGGAAACGCCATTTTAGATGGGGGGAAAATCCCATCTATCATATGAAATATCTAAATGAAGCCGTCCTTTATGAACCGATATTTTGAGTGTATGACAAACCGTATGACAGTCCTCGCATCTCATAGCCATTGGGAACGCAACCCAGTTGACCCAATGTGCGCGGACCTATTGTCTTCAAGCGCTGCGCGACGAACAAATAAACAAGTGCATAATGACCATGCATCCATGCCATCGTTGTTATCGATTAAATAACTTTATTCATATGTGTCCAGTTGCACTGTAATGTTTTCGGTATAGAGATTAGTCTGGCTCTTTGTCAGCCTTATTCATATCCATGATTACTTGAGGTATTTTTTTCTGAACGCCCGCAATAACAATGGCAAGTGCAACGTGGGAAGGAATGTCCGTTATCTTTGAGCACATATGCCTAGAGCGAACCATGCCGACACCACGACCCCATACAGGCCTAGTGCATGGTCCGCTTTTATGTTACACAGTGACCAGACTTAAAAAGCACATTTATTTTCATCTAATTATTATTTAATATAAGACACGGACCTAGTCGAAACATGGACCATACTCACCATCTCTCGCCATATGGTCCATCTTATAGTCTTTTCGTGTATCCATTCGTTTGTGTTGTCTTTCACGTCACTGTATGGTGTAGTCATTTTTGGTCTTAGCAAAGCAACTTGTATTCCCGGTTATTTCGGTGTAGCGATGGACAATCAGACGACTCCGGCAGGCGAGTAGTGGATACCAGTATGAGCAATGCTCTAGCTTCTGCAAAGCATGGCTGCGTTTTTTCCTTTTTTTCAAGAGGGCAGGTCGTTCTGTGCATTACAATGAGTTAAATCTCTCTTTCCCACTCCCCCTCTCCCCCCCCCCCCTCTCTCTCTATCTCTCTCTCTCTATTTCTCTCCCCCTCTCTCTCCCCCCCATCTCTCTCTCTATCTCTATCTCTCTCTCTCTCTATTTCTCTCTCTATTTCTCACTCTCTCTCTCTCTCTATTTCTCTCTCTCGCACACACACGCACACACACTGTTTTTAATATCAAATTTCAATATAACATGAAAATAATTTGGTTAAGTTAGTCATCTGCCCATGTTGTTCGTCGTGTTTGTATCTTTCATGGTGTTAAATATAGCCTAGCAGTGCACTAAATCATAATGGACTAGATATATGGAATCAACTATAATCTGAACCTAGATTAGGAGTGTGTGTAATAACGGTACAGCATTGAATCGTCGTCTCCATGTGCTGGGCGCAATTTGTCATGTTTAATACCGTTTGTCCTGAGAGCTCCATTAGTACGTTATAGTTATGCCTCTGGACCGCAGCTCAGTCTCACTGCATTTGATCCTGTGAGATGGTGAGCCCTCAGACCGCACGTGATTCATGGGCCATATATAAATGTCATTTTATTTCACGACCTTAAAATAAGTACAAATTCATATTTACAACTTCTAACGATTGTAGATGTTTAAGCATACCCCTCGACCCAGTGTATCGTTATGCACTTAACCTATGCATGAAGGTCTTCTAGGTAGCTTATTTTAAATACAGGTAGGTAGCCTATTGTAAATACAGGTAGGTAGCCAATTGTAAATAAAGAGGGGCCTTATTCACGCAAGTGCATTTATTTACATGCATACCATTCTTCCTATATTTCTAAAACACTATAATGTTGTATAGGCTTGTTGTATAGGATAAACCATGCTTAGCACCATGTTACAAGCGCAGATGTCATGGATATTTTGGCGCATGTAACTCTCCAGTGTAGAGTTCGGCAAACTGCTGCAGCTTTCCTAATGAGGTCAGATGAGATAAGGTGGATAAGGTGGATTCAGCACTTACAGTACCATCAAATATGGCAAAAGGCTATTTCTGCTTCATAGCACACCAGATTTTTGAAAATGTCAAATATTGTAGACCCAAGGCCAGTAAAATGTGATAGTACATGGGCGACTATAATTCTCCAAACGCGTCATCAGTCAATGTCTGACTTGATATGAAAAACGCAGAAACATTAATGTCAGTCACATTATGGATAGTACCTAGCCTACCTAGCCTACTTCTAGGTCTATAGGCCTGCGATTTTGGTTAAACAAATGGGTGTGAAGAATCCACTAGGCCAATACAGTGCGAGCTATTCAATATCGAATGAATAATTCATTGAAGTAAGTGCCACCCATGTGTTCTGTGCTACTGGTTTGTATTCTCTTCAGTTCCTGTGGAGGTCGACGCAGGGGCAAAATATCCAATCGAAACACAACACAGTATGGATCCCCACACTGGGCCCCATGGAAAGATGATGTCACTCTAGCCTGTCTAAACTCACTAAAGCCCTATAGGCTCAATGAAATGACCCGCATACACAGTGAATCACACACACACACACACACACACACACACACACACACACACACACACACACACACACACACACACACACACACACACACACACACACACACACACACACACACACACACACACACACACACACACACACACACACACACACACACACACACACACAGAGAGAGAAAAGCAAAGTGTTACAAATAAATATATTTCAGTTGACTTGATTTGAACATCTGATATGTCGCTATAGCATGTGTGTCCTCCACTTGCTCTGAATACAGAAGCTGCTGCATGTTCAAAATGCACCGGCCTTTAAGAACACAACACCCCCTCTATTTCTCTGCTTCTTCTCCTTCTGCTTTCCCTCTGTTCTCTTGACGCGTGGAGGCTGCAGGCCTTCTCCTCTCCATCCATAGGACATTTACCTCCCAGCCTGCCCTCTATAGAATTGTACCATAGGCTACTACTACATTATATTACAACGGGCCTTTAAACACACGATTGCTGTGAGAATTCAATTCTCGTTTGATGATACCACATTGGCCGCTGCAAATATTAATACCGTATCTGGAAGGCATGGAATATAATTTATTTGTTTCTACAGTTTTAGTATGGATAAATCAATATGTGAAAACGCATTACTGTAGCAGCAGTGGTATAGTGCAAAACAGGTTATTTAAAGCTAAATGGACAAAGCCATTCAGGCCAAGCTACATGCGGCTACATATCTGGATTGCTGCCACTTCAGAGCGACATTTTAAAGCCGCATATTTTATCTGCGAGGGCGTAGAAAAAAACTATTGTTCCCCCTGAAACAATGGAAGCTGCGGGCGACATGCAGCAGTGCGAGCTTTGAATGGCGAGGCTACGGGATGTGCGCGGGTCAGTGCCCGGGGTCCCCCTCCCAAAGCCCCTTTCCCAGCGCGTCACAATGAGCCAGCGCGAAGTCTGGGCTCTGCGGGGTCACAGGCCATCCCTTATTGTCCGGCCCTTCAAAACAGACAAACATTTATTAACCAATGGCCGAACGGAGGGTCAACACAATGGAAGGGGTAAAAACAGAGAAAACAATACCTAGAGGGGGGACGGGGACGACTACTCCCTAAAATGACTTCTCCCTGCAGATGCAAATTCCACCATCAGTTAGGCCAGAGGTGGGACTTGTAAAGTTTGAAACCTTGAAGCCCAAGTCCAACAGTCGGTGTAGAGAAATGTCTGCAGACTGATCTGGCTATTAATCGGAGGATGGTGATACTGCTAAAGCACGGCCTCTCAAGTAAGACAGAATTTCGACTTTTATTTTTTATTTATTTATTTATTTTTTACTTTTTACATTTCGTTCAATTTTACATTGGATTGTGTTGTGCAGAATAGCCATGGTCAATTCGGTGTGAGGTTGTAGTGCTCGGTTTAACTATTTGCTAAGGGTCATTGTTTGTGTAGCCTAGATTAGATATCAAATGGGCCATAATGGAAAGTGATGCTTTGCATTGTGGCGTTACCCTGACTCATACGTCATTCTTCTCAAATTTGAAGGGATTGTTTACAAAATACTCGAACATATTACTTGAAAAACATTGGTTTAGGTTGTGTATAACTAGTCATGTGCAGCTGAAATTGGTCGCTACATATTCTGAGTGACACAAAAAGATGCCTATGCCAGTTCAATAATTTACAATTTTTCGTAAAACATAAACACAATATCATGAAAGGCTGAATTAAATCAAAGTCAAGTGGTTTGTCAGGCTATTGGTCATTAAATATAGCCTGTCTCTAAATGAAGTAACCTCTAGTTGTACTTGAATAAAAATGTATCTAGCATAGAATATTGATGAATTATTGATTATTTCAGGAAACCGTTACTATGGGTTATACAGGCACGCAGAGCAGGCACGTATCTTTCGAATTGTAAGTACTTTACCGATTGTGGTCTATTTGTGTAACAATAGGCTCCATATAACATTCGTTTGTAGTAGGCTAACGCATGTTAATAGGCATGAAAATAGGTTCAAATCTAAACAAATCAAACTTTATTTCAAGTGGTGGTATCAGTCTGAGAATATTCATATTCAATTTAATAGCAATCTATCCGGCGTGTCCCAGCCGAAATGTGGGGACATTTTCTGTAAATTAGCAACATCCAGACACAACTCTCTCATGTAAACAAATTCGTTTGTTGTCTGATTTATTATGATACATAGACTACGATAAAACAACGGACATGTCAAATAGTCGCGGTGTAAATGTGCTGTTATTAACGCTTATAGCATTCTCCATATTACAGTCGATAAGCGTTGTGGTTTTCTGTATATCGAATTTAACAACGGGGTATAATGTAGCCTATATGACCCCTCCTCCTTCCTAGCCTATACAGACACAAAGACCCATAGGCTTCTATCCCCTAACCTTGTAGCATCAGAGCCTCACTGAAATACTTGCCACATACAATAGGTTACCTCAAAGGTTGTAGAAGCAATGGCATGGATCTTATTAATACCACTTTGATAGGCCAATTCATATTATCAATAGCATTATCCATATTAGCATTGATTAACCACTCAGTAAGAACATTTGACTGCATCAACCCATATCACAATCTTTAGATTTCAGACATCAATCTTTCAATGTGAAACTCATTGTCAATATTAGCAATATGATTATTCATATTTGCATTGATCAACCACTCAATTATATAATGGAATTTGGATTGTATTATTGTACAAATCATAATGTAAATATTTGAGACCCAGAGATGGACTTGAGATTCCTGTTGTTTGATCCCTGAGAATGTTGATCAGTAGGAAGTGGGGGATGAGGTGTCTGATTATATAAATATACTTTCAAAATACATCTCATGTTTTGCTTAATTAAGGAATACATATCCATTGTAATAACGTTATATTTTATATTTCAATATACTAATACGATACAAACACATTCAAAGCTAAATTAATGTAATCAGCCCAGTGAAGCTCCATTATTCCATTTTGCTATTCAAATAGAGGTGACAATTATTGTTAATAATTATATTGTTGTCAATGATAACCAAGATGTATCCACCATGCTCTAGTTTAGTGAATTTTTGATTAACAGAAAGTAAGAGATTGTATCTGGGAAATACTGTATGGAAGCATGATCAAATAGTCATGGTGGTCATGATACAAGTCAATGGCTGGATAAGGTAGTGTTTCAGTGATGTCAGGTAGATTGCTGCAGTCATCAAATCAAATTGTATTTGTCACATGCACCGAATAGAACAGGTGTTGACTTTACCGTGCAACGTTTACTTACGAGCCCTTTCCCAACAATGCAGAGTAAGTCCAAATATATAGATTTGTTCAATGAATCTTATTGCCTGTGATGTTCAGTTCTGTAACCATGACAATGTGATCATTAGTATATATACAATCATTCTTGAGGTTGCTCTGCCATTTGTGTTTATGCATTTTGTTCCTACCCATAGATAGTATTTCCCAGAGCCATATATGGATGTCTATACAGATGTAGGATCTTCATTTGACCTATACTGTCACAGCAAAATGCATCAACAGAATTGGAACATTTAGTCCATGATGTTGCTTGATCGGTGGTTAGGCTATTAGCTGGCCAAAAGTAGGCTACATGAAAAGTGGAATTAATTAACCGTTAATATAACTGTTAATATAACCGTGTGTTAGAGGGGGTTTTGAGTGAACTCATGTAAATCACCAAGCTCGTATCCATTTCCTGTGGTGCACAAACATTCTCAGCAACAAAAGAGTGGTCAAATGAAGATAGTATATATGTATGGCTCTGGTATTTATGAGAAGATCATTGTAATGAATGGAGTAAATATTAGTATACAGACTATGAGAGAATGTTGTTTTCATTTTTTTATTACTAGGACACATAATGAGCAGTGTTCTTCCCACCAGCAATGTATGTGTGCTTCATACTCGTCTGTTAATAAAGTATGTAATTACATAGGTCAATATTGCACTATAGTTAGGCCTACTCTACTCTAATGCAATGTATCATTATTGTACAGTACTGGCATCCAATCTCACCAGTTGTACTCTGTTTTGTTTTGGGTGATATACCTAGATGGCTTTCTTATCACAACTGTATTTCAATGAAATTCTGATCTGAGTTGTCCCCCTATATTTAGCCCAGATAGGCCTGGATATTATCCCAGGCAGGGCAGTGTAGCACCAAACACCAAACAGTTGTTGTGTTGTTGTTGGTTGCGTGCGAGCTGAACCAGGTCATCTGCAGTACAGACCTTCAGGCTGTGTTTCTACAGATGTATGGTCTTAATTTGAGCCTGTTTGCTACAGCATGAAAATAATCCTGCAGCAACAGGAAATGTTGGATTTTAATTATGTGGATTTTAATTAATGGACCTTTTTTGTAGGGGTTGACATATTTTTCGTAAGGGAAAATCAAGTCTGATATTTCGAAGTGAAAATTACAAACCTTTTTAAACCCAAAAATATAAAGTTCTCCTGCAACAGAGTGATCAAATTAAGATCCTACATCTGTAGCATCCTCCATGTACAACCACAATCACAATCATGTCTCTCCTCCGTTTTAGGACTGCTTTTAAATTCAAATTAATCTTAAAATACAAAGTTGAATGGTGTTCAATTGTTAATGCTAAATAAAATAGCTTGAGTGCGAGGCTATGTGCAGATGTTTATTCTGAGTGGTAAACTATATTAGAATTAAATAGATGTATCTGAACTATGAAAAATAAAAATAAAACATCTAAATCCATGTACTCTAGGTTAAAAGTAATTAACGGAACCAGTTCCAGCATCCCACAATTTGTGCCATTCATTAATTTAGTTTCAGACAGCTGTAGTTTAAAGGGGCCATTCTTAACCTGCTCTAAAAAGCATGTCAATAATTATGTCCTCAAAGACTATTGAATAGCACCATGATACCTTCAGGGGCTGACACTCTGGAGTCGTTTAGTATATATATACACTGAACAAAAAATATAAATGCAACATATAAAGTGTTGGTCCCATGTTTCATGAGCTGAAATAAAAGATCCTAGAAATGTTCCATCTGCACAAATGGCTTATTTCTCTCAAATGTACAAATGTGTTTACGTCCCTGTTAGTGAGCATTTTATTCCTGGTAAAGATAATCCATCCACCTGACAGGTATGGCATATCAAGAAGCTGATTAAACAACATGATCATTACACAGGTGCACCTTGTGCTGGGGGCAAGAAAAGGCCAATCTAAAATGTGCAGTTTTGTCACACACCACAATGCCACAAATGTCTCACGTTTTGAGGGAGCGTGCAATTGGCATGCTGACTGCAGGAATTTCCACCAGAGCTGAATTAATTGAATGTAAATGTTTCTACCAACGTCGTTTTAGAGAAATTGGCAGTACGTCCAACTGGCCTCACAACTGCAGACCATGTGAAACCACGTCAGCCCAGGACCTCCACATCCGGCTTCTTCACCTGCGGAATTGTCAGAGGCGGGAGGGTGGAGTTGCGGAGGTGTATTTCTGTTTGTAATAAAGAGATTTTGTGGGGAAAAACTTATTCTGATTGGCTGGGCCTAGCTCCCCAGTGGATCGGCCTGGCTCATAAGTGGGTGGACCTATGCCCTCCCAGGCCCACCCATGGCTGTGCCCCTGCCCAGTCATGTGAAATCCATAGATCAGGGCCTAATTTATAGTAACACTTGACACCCAGTGTCAAAACATGTTATGACACGGTCATAACCATGTCATAATATGTCATAACAGCTGAAAACTCATAATATGGTCATAACACTGTCATGACCCATATATTTACACCAGTTGTGACATATGTTATGGCTGGTTATGTTATGGCTGGTTATGACACCTACATAAGAGTGTGAAAACCCACATTTATTCAAATAATTTTTCCCCTACCGTTTGAATGTTTGTTTCTGAAATCCTTTTTGTTGTTGTAATGAAATCTTCACAGTCATGTGTTTTTTAATCAGATTTCAAATAACTTGTAGAATAAGCATTATGACAAGCCAGATAGGCCAATCACTTACATGCCCTTAGATCAGGGTAGCCTAGTGGTTAGAGCGTTGGACTAGTAACCGGAAGGTTGCAAGTTCAAACCCCCGAGCTGACAAGGTACAAATCTGTCGTTCTGCCCCTGAACAGGCAGTTAACCCACTGTTCCTAGGCCGTCATTGAAAATAAGAATTTGTTCTTAACTGACTTGCCTAGTTAAGTAAAGGTAAAATAAAAAAGTCAAAAAGAGTGTGTCTTGTCCTGCTCCTGAAATCTGCTCCTACATTCATCCCCAGGCAACAGGGCATTGGGGTAGGCGCATGTCTGACAACAATGTTTGCACAATTACAATGATACTTTAATATGGTCCATTAAAAATAAAACATATAACATAAACATACTGTTGACAAGTAGGCTATAGTGTAATAGAATGTTTTGCCTTGTGTGGTAGGTTTATATGTCACAACAGGTCTAAATATATGTCATTACAGTGTTATGACCATATTATAACAGGTTATATCAAGTTCTTCATTTTTTAAAAATTATTATGTATTTTTTAAATTCATGATACAAAATAATCCATCAAAAGTATCCATCAAAATTATCCAACAACTTCCATCGCTACATCAAACACGTCTAACAAAACAAGACACAGGTATAAACAAGTAAATACTAAATACATACAAGAAAGAAAGTATAGAATTAATCATAATTTAAAAAAACACAATTCTTGTGCAATTGTATTCACGTTGAAAAAATCTCATGATAATGATTCAGGATTCATTCTTGTTGTTATTTACTAGGGATAATGTCTTAACAAGATGATTCAATTCAATCAAAAATATTTGTAATTTTTGGAATAGAATTCTGGAATTTTAGTTTGTGTATAAAGTATTTGGCAACAAGAATTTAAAAAAAGGTTATGACAAGTTATGTGTGCTGCTATGTCATGTCATGACGTGGTTGTGACCATGTCATGACGTGTTACGGCGCTGGGTGTCATGTAAAGTATTACCGGATTTATTTAAATCGACTGATTTCCTTATATGAATAGTAACTTAGCAAAATATTTGCAATTGTCGCATGTTGTGTTTAGATTTGTGTTCAGCATATATCAAAACATACACACTGAGTATACAAAACATACACACTGAGTATACAAAACATACACACTGAGTATACAAAACATACACACTGAGTATACAAAACATACACACTGAGTATACAAAACATACACACTGAGTATACAAAACATACACACTGAGTATACAAAACATACACACTGAGTATACAAAACATACACACTGAGTATACAAAACATTCTCTTTCCATGATATAGACTGACCAGGTGAACCCAGGTGAAAGCTATGATCCCTTACGGATTGTTAAATCCACTTCAATCAGTGTAGAATAGGATTTTCCAGCCTTGAGGCAATTAAGACATGGATTGTGTTTGTATGCTATTCAGAGGGTGAAAATATTTAAGTGCCTTTGAAAGGGGTATGGTAGTAAGTGCCAGGCACACCGGTTTGTGCCAAGAACTGCAACGCTGTTGGGTTGTTCACACCCAACAGTTTACTGTGTGTATCAAGAATGGTCCAGCACCCAAAGGACATGTAGCCAACTGTGGGAATCATTGAAGTCAACATGGGCCAGCATCCCTGTGGAACGCTTTCAACACCTTGTAGAGTCCTTGCCCCAACAAATTGAGTCCGTTCTGAGGCCAAAAGGGGTAGGTGTGCAACTCAATATTAGGAATGTGTTCATAATATTTGGTATACTCATTGTACACCGTAGTATTATCAAGGGGCTGAACTATTATTTTATAAAGTCATAAAGTAGTTATTTAAGTATAGGCTACATAGTAAAGATAGACCTATTTGTTACCTATTCAAATGCTTTATACATTTGGAATCATAATGAATTGCTGTTCAAGATACCCCACCAAATTCCAATCACTCCGATAACATTTCACTACCATAACTTAAATGGATTTGAAAATACAAAAAACTGCCTAGAGTAGTCATAAGCAGTATAGTTTCTATTTCACCCTGAAATAAATAATTTTCTCCACTATTTCTCTGAGAGAGAGAGACCCAGCCCAGGGCCTTGCGTTTGGGACCTTCTCCTCCTCTTACAGTACATCACAGGGGGGTCAAATGTGCATGTAAGGGCACCTCCTCCTCCTCCACCTCCTCCTCCTCTTCCTATCTCATCCTCTCTCTCTTTGTGATGCTGAATGTCAGCTGAACCAGGAAAAACCCTGCTCCATTCTAATGCTGATGTGGAGAGATGATCACATTTGACTCCCTAAGCCGTTTTTCTCTTTAGTAGGGCAATTAAAAGCCAGGGGGAAATGAAATGTTACACATTACATGAACTCTTTTGGTGTCATACAGTAGTTGGAGAAATGTAAAACATTTGACTGTAAATGCTGTAATAGTAGACCCAGCATTGTGTTAATCTTCCCCATCAGAGAAACCTGTTCTTTACCGAGCACAGTTTAAACTACAGCATGCCCTACAGGAGGTTTCTACACCTTATAGTTCAGCTATATGTACTATCACCTACCTGCAGCACTTCAGAATGCAGCCTGCAGCCACACATTCATCTTGTTGTTCAAACAAAGTTCATTCATTTAATTAAACAAATGGATGAATTCCTTGTGCACCCAGGTGCTCGTATGTGAGGTTGTTCTTCCTGCTCTGATAACGATGGTATTTTCAGACTGCAGCACTCCAGTGGCTAAACGCAGATGCCGTTTTCAGCAACACCAGAGTCATTGGTTTTGCGCTGAGTAGTGTGCTTTGAAAGTATTTAATATCACATACCTATTCGATTGATAGTGCAGTTTGACCCCAATGTAATGTAGTGTTAATGTTCTGCTCAGAGATGGTGTGTATTTACATGAGTTATTATACCGTATTCTGGTTTAATAATACTGCTGGAAAGTTATGCAGATTGGACATTTGCACGATCGTCTTGCAATACTCTTAACAACTCAAACTGCCACAGTTCAACACCTAGAACTTCCACGGTGTCTATTAGTGTTCATTGAAGCCCAATTAGTGGGGCTGATGTGTGTGCGTGTTCGTGCGTGCGTTCCCGTCTGTAAGTAGATTTCACCCATATACCCCCAAGGGTTGTGAAATGGGGGTCAACAGGTCTTTTATTGTTTTTCACTGCCTTTATCCCAGCTCTTCTCTGTGATGTCAGCTGTGAAGTGACAGAGAGAGTCGGAGAGCCCTGAAAACCCAGAGAGGAAATACCTGTTATTAGGATCTATCTGTGTGTGTGTCTACTCGTAATAGAGAGTCTATGTACAACAGGGCTGTGATTGTTCCAATGAGTATAGAGGGCTGTGTTGCATTGCATACCCATGCAACATTTGGAAAGAGGAAAATATCAGTTATCACTCACAGCTTTTGAAATGAAAGGCTGCCACAGAGCTCTTGAAAATACTGTCAGAAAAGGATATACGTCAAGCTTATGCAAAGAAGATCATTTCGGTTGAAATAAGGTAGCAAGAGGATTGACTCCAAATTTCAGTTCAGCTCTGAAAATAATGTGATGACATTCTATATGGAGTAGTGTTGGTAAATGATGCAAAATGTTTTCTAATATAGAATATGGTATTATGTCCCATGATCTCCTAAGACCTGATACATAAAGATGTTGTTATTCAATACTGTTTGGTTTATATCAGCTAAACAGATATGCCATTATGAAAATCGGGTCTATTTATCATATGGTCTAACCTACACCTTTTTAAATGAATACCACATTTGACTAATATGAATGTGCACCTATATGCATTGAAACTCTTCATTTAAATGTATTTTTGAAGGCATCACCCGCCATTGCATGCAGCTGCATTTCTAATGCATACAAATCCTTGACTGAATCCGCCATCAAGAGGGGAGAGGAATGATATGCTGCTGCTGGCTGCACCAAGCACTGCAGTACATTTAAAAACAATTTAATTGTATTAATGCAGATAGTAATGGATGACAATATGTTTCACACTGATTACTATCCCTCTCTGACTGCAGTGTCCTACTTGCCTTCCCAATCCCTCCCCTTTCCCGTCCCTTCCCTTCCCTTCAATTCCCTTCCCTTCCCCATCAAATCCCTATTCCTTTCCTTCCCTTCCTCTTCCCCATCCCTTCCTCTTCCCCATCCCATCCCATCCCATCCCATCCCTATCCCTTTCCTTCCCTTCCTCTTCCCCAACCCTTCCTCATCCCATCCCTTCCTCTTCCCCATCCCTTCCTCTTCCCCATCCCATCCCATCCCTTTCCATTTCCTTTCCTTCCTCATCCCATCCCTTCCTCTTCCCCATCCCTTCCTCTTCCCCATCCCATCCCATCCCTTTCCATTTCCTTTCCTTCCTCTTCCCCATCCCTTCCTCTTCCCCATCCCTTCCTCTTCCCCATCCCTTCCTCTTCCCCATCCCGGCCTCTTCCCCATCCCTTCCTCATCCCATCCCATCCCCATCACCTGACTATCGGAATGAGAATATGTGCCTTGAGTTAATGCTGATTGCTGCAGCTGCCAACACATGAATCTCCATGGCAACAATAAGGGGTTGCCAGGCAACCCTGTTCTTTTAGGGACACCGAAAGTGCCCAAAGGCTTGCTAAAAATATATAAGGGTGTATATAATACTCCATCAACGCCTCAGCTGCGCTCATGCTATATATGCCAGCAAACGGCAAACAATGGAATACACTGGCAGACACACATTTGTACAAATTGGAATGAGTGAAATGGTGTCTTTTGTGGTACCTTGGCATCGCTGTCTATATGGTGGAATTTCTAAACCACTACATCAAATAAATATGCATTTCGTGAGAGCAAAAATACATTCTAGACAAATGAGTCAGTGCTTTCATAAGGGAGTAGATGGATTGTGGAATCAGGTCTCAGTGAGCTGCCTATCTAACCACATCAGATACTGTAGATACAGTAGCATTCGGTTTTTTAGACTCCAATAACATGGCAAGGAAAACTGTGGTCCATCTTGGCTCCCGCAGCGTAGCTCCCTTCTCCCTGCAGCTCCCTCTGCCTCAGACCCAGGTGGCATGTGCACACGCTGTGGAACAAAGCATTCCATCAGCACCAAGTGACATCACTGCAGTCAGCTCAGCTGTTTCTGCCCAGTCTATAAATAGTATGGCAGAAAGAGAGGGTGAGAGAGGAAGTGAGAGAGGGAGAGAGAGAGAGAGAAAGAGAGAGAGAGAGAGAGAGAGGGAGAGAGGGAGAGAGAGAGAGAGAGAGAGAGGGAGAGAGAGAGAGAGAGGGAGAGAGAGGGAGAGAGAGAGAGGGGGAGAGGGAGAGAGGGAGAGTGAGAGAGAGTGAACTGCCTATGCAGAAAATATTTAACTCCCTGACCCCAACAATGCCTTGTGAGATGCTGAACAGTTTTCTCCTGTGTTTAGGAGATGTAGGGATGTAGCTATGTGCGCGAATCATGAGTGTGTTTTGTGTGTGTTCTGTGTATATACAGTATGTATGTATTTTGGATTAGTTCATAGGTTTAGGAAATAGTGCTGTAGATTGTGGTATAAATATCAGGTATATGTGAGGAGAACACTGAGAATCATGCAAATAAAGGAAGACATTTTGAAACATTTTGTAACATAAAATAACTAAAGGCTTAGATTTTGTATTATGCTGTTGTCTTGTTTGGCTTGTGTTTTGTGTGGTATTGTATAGTAGGGATGTTTTGCAATCATACAGATTCTGATATTGTATAGTAGGGATGTTTTGCAATCATACAGATTCTGATATTGTACAGCAGTGATGTTTTGCAACCATACAGATTCTGATATTGTACATCAGTGATGTTTCGCTTTGCAACAATACAGATTCTGATATTGTACATCAGTGATGTTTCGCTTTGCAACAATACAGATTCTGATATTGTACATCAGTGATGTTTCGCTTTGCAACAATACAGATTCTGATATTGTACATCAGTGATGTTTCGCTTTGCAACAATACAGATTCTGATATTGTACATCAGTGATGTTTCGCTTTGCAACAATACAGATTCTGATATTGTACAGCAGTGATGTTTCGCTTTGCAACAATACAGATTCTGATATTGTACAGCAGTGATGTTTCGCTTTGCAACAATACAGATTCTGATATTGTACAGCAGTGATGTTTTGCTTTTCAACAATACAGATTCTGATATTGTACATCAGTGATGTTTCGCTTTGCAACAATACAGATTCTGATATTGTACATCAGTGATGTTTCGCTTTGCAACAATACAGATTCTGATATTGTACAGCAGTGATGTTTCGCTTTGCAACAATACAGATTCTGAGGACATAAAAACATGTATTATAGTAGTACACACATTATGTTTCATATGAATATGTGAACCAAATGATTAGAGTAATGCAAAAAGATTAAATACAGGAAAGGAAATGTGTTATGATCTACTCTATATTGAACCACACAATTGTACATGTCTGAAAAAATTATAGTTCCTCTGCTAATTTGATTTGATTTCAAAAGAGCTGCACTCATGCAGCTGTGATACACGTAATTTTGTGAATAGCACAGACGAGCAAAGGCGACCATAGGACTTCAAGATGATGGCCGACTTCCCAGGATGCCTTGCAAGATTCCTATTAAAGTGGTGCACCTGGTTGGTGGCTGATAACAGTCTGGTGTGTGTCACAGACAGTAGTCCTCCACAGAACCTGTCTACTGATAATTCATAGGAAAGTCACTGCAGGTCCTACACGGTTCCAAAAGTTCCAAAAGGGTTTTGCGGCTCTCCCCATAGGAGAACCCCATAGGAGAACCCCATAGGAGAACCCATAGGAGAACCCCATAGGAGAACCCCATAGGAGAACCCTTTTAGGTTCCTTTACCTCTGTGGAAAGGGTTCTACATGGAACCCAAAATGGTTCTGCATGGACCCAAAAGGGGTTGTTCAAACGGTTCTCCTATGAGGACAGCCAAATAACCCCTTTTGGTTCTAGATAGCACCTTTTTTTCTAAGAGTGTAATTAACTGTTCTATTATAGGCAGGGTGAAAATAAATACCTTTCTAAATATGATGTACCAAGGCAAACAATGGGAGGTTGGCGAAGCATGGGAGCATAGGAGGGAGGAGAATTGTTCTACACTCTTAGAAAAAAGGGTTCCAAAAGGGTTCTTCTGCTGTCCCCATAGGATAACCTTTTTTGGTTCCAGGTAGGACCTTCTGTGGTTTCAGGTAGAACACTTTTGGGTTCCATGTAGAACACTGTGAAAAGGGTTCTACCTGGAACCAAAAGGGTTTTACCTGGATCCAAAACAAATTCTTCAAAGCATTCTCCTATGGGGACAGCCAAATAACCTTTTTAGGTTCTAGATAACACCTTTTCTTCTAAGACCATATCTGACACAGAAGCGGGTTTGAAGAAGAAGAGCGTTTAACCGACGCATGCACATACAGTAGTATTAAGGAAAACAAGGATTAACCAAAACATTGGGATGGCTTCGAATTTAAAAAAGGAATGGGTTAATGGACACATTTAGATGGGTGTAGGAGAGAGGGAGGTAGAAGTTATAGGATGTCTCTAGCAGAAGTGAGAGTAGCAGGAAGATACGATGGGTGTAGGAGAGAGGGAGGTAGAAGTTATAGGATGTCTCTAGCAGAAGTGAGAGTAGCAGGAAGATACGATGGGTGTAGGAGAAAGGTTTTAGCGGACAAGGAGGAAAGGAAGGGGTTAGATTCAGCAGGTGTAGCAGCTCAAAATGCAGAAACAGTGACTGCAATGATAGTACAGTTCAATACAGTTCAGTACAGTGACAGTACAGTTCAGTACTGTTCAGTACAGTCCAGTACAGTTTGGTACAGTAACTGTAAAGTTCAGTAGAGTTCAGTAGGGACAGTTCAGGACAGTTCAGTACAGTACAGTTTAGTGGCAGTACATTGACAGTACAGGTCAGTACAGTTCAGTACAGCGTGGGTAAAACTACAGTGAAAGTACAGTGACAGTACAGTGACAGTACAGTTCAATACAGTTCAGTACAGTACAGTACGGTACAGTACAGTGACAGTACAGTGACAGTACAGTTCAATACAGTTCAGTACAGTACAGTACAGTACGGTACAGTGACAGTAGGGTACAGCCCAGTGACAGTACAGGTACAGTAACTGTAAAGTTCAGTAGAGTTCAGTAGAGTGACAGTTCAGAACAGTTCAGAACAGTTCAGTACAGTACAGTTTAGTGGCAGTACAGTGAGTGTACAGGTCAGTACAGATCAGAGATCTCCTAGAGATGAGAAGAACAACAGCAAAGGACCTTCTGAAGATGCTGGAGGAAAAAGGTGCAAAAGTATCTATATCTGTAAGGGATCTCGTCCTCCTCTTCTGAGGAGGAGTAGCGAGAAGGATCGGAGGACCAAAACGCAGCGCGGTAAGTGTCCATAATTTAATGAGGCAAAAATAAACACTTTACAAAAACAATAAACAACAAACAAACAGTCTCGTAAGGTGAATGACAAAACACTAAACAGGAAATAAACACCCACGAAACCCAGGTGGAAAAAGGCTACCTAAGTATGATTCTCAATCAGAGACAACTAACAACACCTGCCTCTGATTGAGAACCATACTAGGCCAAACACAAAAACCAACATAGACTGCCCACCCCAACTCATGCCCTGACCATACTAAAACAAAGACAAAACAAAAGAACTAAGGTCAGAACGTGACAATATCCACAGTAAAACGAGTCCTATATCAACATAACCTGAAAGGCCGCTTAGCAAGGAAGAAGCCAGTGCTCCAAAACCGCCATAAAAAAGTCAGACTACAGTTTGCAACTGCACATGGGGAGAAAGATTGTACTTTTTGGATAAATTTCCTCTGGTTTGATGAAAAAAAATAGACATGTTTGGCCATAATGACCATCGTTATGTTTGGAGGAAAAAGGGGGAGGCTTGCAAGCCGTAGAACACCATCTCAACCATGAAGTACGGGGGTGGCAGCACCATGTTGTGGGGATGCTTTGCTGCAGGAGGAACTGATGCACTTCACAAAATAGATGGATGGCATCATGAGGAGATAAATTATGTGGATATATTGAAGCAACATCTCAAGACATCAGTCAGGAAGTTAAAGCTTGGTCGCAAATGGGTCTTCCAAATGGCCAATGACCCCAAGCATACTTCCAAAGTTGTGGCAAAATGGCTTAAGGACAACAAAGTCAAGGTATTGGAGTGGCCATCACAAAGCCCTGACCTCAAGCCTGTAGAAAATTTGTGGGCAGAACTGAAAAAGTGTGTGCGAGCAAGGAGGCCTACAAACCTGACTCAGTTACACCAGCTCTGTCAGGAGGAATGGACCAAAATTCAACCAACTTATTGTGGGAAGCTTGTGAAAGGCTACCTGAAATGTTTGACGCAAGTTTAAAACATTTTAAAGGCAATGCTACCAGTGACAGTGATACTAATATAAAATGATACTAAATACTAATTGAGTGTATGTTTATTTTATTTATTTTATATCACCTTTATTTAACCAGGTAGGCTAGTTGAGAACAAGTTCTCATTTACAACTGCGACCTGTCCAAGATAAAGCAAAGCAGTGTGACACAAACAACAACACGGAGTTACACATGGAATAAACAAACATGCAGTCAATAATGCAATAGAAAATGTCTATATACAGTGTGTGCAAATGAGGTAGGTTAAGGGAGGTAAGGCGGCAAAATAATGGACAAAAGTGGCAAAATAATTACAATATAGCATTTAAACACTGGAGTGATAGATGTGCAGACGATGAGTGTGCAGGTAGAGATACTGGGGTGCTATGGAGCAAAATAAATAACAGTACAGGGGATGAGGTAGTTGGATGGGCTATTGACAGATGGGCTTTGTACAGGTGGAGGGATCTGTGAGCTGCTCTGACAACTGGTGCTTAAAGTTAGTGAGGGAGATATGAGTCTCCAGCTTCAGTGATTTTTGCAGTTCGTTCCAGTCATTGGCTGCAGAGAACTGGAAGGAAAGGCGGCCAAAGTAGGAATTGGCTTTGGGGGTGACCAGTGAGATATACCTGCTGGAGCGCATGCTACGGGTGGGTGCTGCTATGGTGACCAGTGAGCTGAGATAAGACGGGGCCTTACCTAGCAAAGACTTATAGATGACCTGGAGCCAGTGGGTTTGGCGACAAATATGAAGCGAGGGCCAGGCTACGAGAGCATACAGGTCGCAGTGGTGGGTAGTATATGGGGCTTTGGTGACAAAATGAATGGCACTGTGATAGACTGCATCCAATTTGCTGAGTAGAGTGTTGTAAACTTCTGACCCACTGGGAATGTGATGAAAGAAATAAAAGCTGAAATAAATAATTCTCTCTACAATTATTCTGACATTTCACTTTCTTAAAGTGGTGATCCTAACTGACCTTAGACAGGGAATTTTTACTTGGATTAAATGTCAGGAATTGTGAAAAACTGAGTTTAAATGTATTTGGCTAAGGTATATGTAAACTTCCGACTTCAACTGTAAGTGTCAATCTGAAGTTTGGAAGCTGATTTTTTGATATGGAGCGTTATCTTGGGGTTCCGTTCAACACTGCCCATCATAGAATATCGCGGGGTGTTTGATTAAGTGCTAAATGTTATTCTATAATTTCTGGAAGACTAGAGAACCGCTGAGCATTATTCCCATAGGGCAGCTTCCGAGAAACTAACGTTTTTGGGTTCCGCTGGGAGTGAGTGTATGAAGAGTGGTTGGAAACGGAGGGATTCATTAATGTGAGTACCTAAGATTTCCTACATTATATATTGATTCTGTGAAGACATAAAACCATTTTTAATGAGAAATTGTATGTGTGCATTATAGATTACTAGAGATTTTTATAAAGTAATACTGGAAATATGAGATGCAACTTAAACAACCCATACATAGACGTACGTAGGTTTTTTATGGATCATTTGTTAGAGATCAGGTTAAAGCAGTATATGACTGTCTACAGGATCTGGGAGATAGTCTCAGAAAAAGATTGGCATATATTTAAACCGCAAGGAGAGAGGAGTGGAAAGAAATGTATTGAGGTACACTATAGCAAAGCCACAAAGACACTAATAGAAGCACACGAGCATTATACCAATTAGGCTCGAATTTTAAAATAATGTGCTAATATAAATATAATATTCTGAATGTGAATTGTTTGGATTGAGTAAGAATTGGCTGATGTATTTTCTACATTTGGCGCATTACAGGTTAATCTTAAAATAATAGATGTTTAATGAGTGTGAAGCAGAAAGGAAATATCCAGCAGAGGTTGGTTTTCAAAATATAGATTCATATTGATAAGAAGGATTGATGTAAACTTAATGAGTGTTGATAGTTTGTGAATGGTAATATGTTATTAGTGTTTTTTTTATTGTTGATAGCACTCTAATGGTGCGATATTTTAGTAATTTGAAAAACGGAGGTCTCAATACAAGGCTAAAAGATGAGTAGAGGGATTGATCCTTGAGATTGTAAAAAGATTAGCTGCGGTTGAAAGCGAGCAGGCAGTGGGACATTTGAAGTAGAGGTATGAGAAACATTCTTTGACAGTTTCTTGGTTTTATACTTAGGTAACACCAGTGAATTTGAGCGGGAAGTTAATGTATTCTAAAATGAAAGTCTGTTTAATGTAGATTGAAATGAGTATTGAATATCCGGGCTGCATCACATCCGGCCGTGATTGGGAGTCCCATAGGGTTGCGCACAATTGGCCCAGCGTCGTCTGTGTTTGGCCTGGTAGGCTGTCATTGTAAATAAGAATTTGTTCTTAACTGACTTGCCTAGTTAAAGACAGGTTAACAGGAGCAATCTAAGGTGAATCAGCTATTACATATGTTTTTGGACATTGGTCTGGTAATGATGCCAGGATAATTTTACATGCTTATGGAAAAGAGAGACATATAATACGTTATGGGAGTGAATTGTTAGACTCGGTGGAGAGATACATGTTGCATGATAAATAAAGGAATTGTTAGACTCGGTGGAGAGATACATGTTGCGTGATAAATAAAGGAATTGTTAGACTCGGTGGAGAGATACATGTTGCATGATAAATAAAGGAATTGTTAGACTCGGTGGAGAGATACATGTTGCATGATAAATAAAGGAATTGTTAGACTCGGTGGAGAGATACATGTTGCATGATAAATAAAGTGCACATAAACATTGGGGTACATTAAAACAACCGATTAATGATTTGAGGGAGTACAATGGACTTATCATTATCATGTTTTGTTTGGAGTTAAAACCTTTGGGTTACTGATTATTATATTAGTATAGTGAATGCTAAAGAAATTGACATTTCTCTTCCAAGAGAATGGGGATAGTAATTTTCTCTCTATTTGAAATGTTTCCTGTGGCTATGGTCTTGGGAGAGGGGTTAGTGAAATTCAGCAGTTTTATAGGTATAAAGGTATCCGGATTCGGTGGTAAAGAGGAGTTACCAAATTAAATAAGACCTGTCCATTTTTATTTGTTTTTGCCATATGGTTTACCACACACAAGCCAGCACGCACACACAACTGACTGGTTATGAGTATGGGTTAGTATCTTAAAGGGGCACACACAACTGACTGGTTATGAGTATGGGTTAGTATCTTAAAGGGGCACACACAACTGACTGGTTATGAGTATGGGTTAGTATTTTAAAGGGGCACACACAACTGACTGGTTATGAGTATGGGTTAGTATCTTATAGGGACACACACAACTGACTGGTTATGAGTATGGGTTAGTATCTTATAGGGACACACACAACTGACTGGTTATGAGTATGGGTTAGTATCTTAAAGGGACACACACAACTGACTGGTTATGAGTATGGGTTTGTATCTTAAAGGAGCACACACAACTGACTGGTTATGAGTATGGGTTAGTATCTTATAGGGACACACACAACTGACTGGTTATGAGTATGGGTTAGTATCTTAAAGGAGCACACACAACTGACTGGTTATGAGTATGGGTTAGTATCTTAAAGGGACACACACACTTACGGAAGTTTTTCTTTTCTCAGTTTTAATTGAACACGTGAATTATTTTGATAAAAAATATACTGAAGAAACTTACTGTAAACCTGGGATACGAAATGTATGAAATGTTTTACTGTTTTTTAAATTAATTAGTCTATTATAGAAAGAAACATGGATTTGAATGACCTCTGTCCTGACTTTCTAGTGTGGTTTGATCGCCCTCACTGGAATGCCGGGAGACATTGGATGATGATTTTAATACAGATTTGAAGGTCATTTGTAATGCTGATAATTTTGGAGAAGTTTTATAACTAATAGGACCAGGAGAAGGATAAACCTGTCTCTAGTCAATTTTTACTCTGAAGTTATGGGTACAAATATTTTTTTGTTGGTATTATTAAGAGCAGTAATTTAAATTTAAATTTGTAGTATTGTTGTTTTTACACATTAGTCACTATGTGAATCGTGTCAAAATGGGGAATTACCATTTTTTTTAGATTTTTGGATTGAAGTTTACACACCTTGAGTGATATACAGAAATGTATTGAGTGATACAGTGGGGCAAAAAAGTATTTAGTCAGCCACCAGTTCTCCCACTTAAAAAGATGAGAGGCCTGTAATTTTCATCATAGGTACACTTCAACTATGACAGACAAAATGAAAAAAAAAATCCTGAAAATCACATTGTAGGATTTTTATGAATTTATTTGCAAATTATGGTGGAAAATAAGTATTTGGTTACCTACAAAGATTGACCATAAGAGACTACATCTACCAGGTGGTCGATTGACCATAAGAGACTACATCTACCAGGTGGTCGATTGACCATAAGAGACTACATCTACCAGGTGGTCGATTGACCATAAGAGACTACATCTACCAGGTGGTCGATTGACCATAAGAGACTACATCTACCAGGTGGTCGATTGACCATAAGAGACTACATCTACCAGGTGGTCGATTGACCATAAGAGACTACATCTACCAGGTGGTCGATTGACCATAAGAGACTACATCTACCAGGTGGTCGATTGACCATAAGAGACTACATCTACCAGGTGGTCGATTGACCATAAGAGACTACATCTACCAGGTTGTCGATTGACCATAAGAGACTACATCTACCAGGTGGTCGATTGGTGTCCTCCGTCGCAATTATTGCGTAATCTCCAGCTGCAGTATTTTTCCGTTTGCCTCTGATGAGAAACCAACTGACACGAATGATTTTTCATTGAATAGAATTGTGAAGAACACCTTGAGGATTGATTCTAAACAACGTTTGCCATGTTTCTGTCGATATTATGGAGCTAATTTGGAAAAAAGTTTGGCGTTGACTGCATTTTCGTTTTTTTTTCTTAGCCAAACGTGATGAACAAAACGGAGCTATTTCTCCTATACAAATAATATTTTTGGAAAAAATGAACATTTGCTATCTAACTGAGAGTCTCGTCATTGAAAACATCCAATGTTCTTCAAAGGTAAATTATTTTATTTGAATGCTTTTCTTGTTTTTGTGAAAATGTTGCCTGCTGAATGCTAGGCTTAATGCTATGCTAGGCTATCAATACTGTTACACAAATGCTTGTGTAGCTTTGGTTGAAAAGCATATTTTGAAAATCTGAGATGACAGTGTTGTTAACAAAAGGCTAAGCTTGTGTTTCAAGATATTTATTTCATTTCATTTGCGATTTTCATGAATAGGAAACGTTGCGTTATGGTAATGAGCTTGAGGCTATGATTACGCTCCCGGATACGGGTTTGGAGTTGCAAGAAGTTAAGAGGCTCCTCTGTCCTCCACTCGTTACCTGTATTAATAGCACCTGTTTGAACTTGTTATCAGTATAAAAGACACCTGTCCACAACCTCAAACAGTCACACTCCAAACTCCACTATGGTCAAGACCAAAGAGCTGTCAAAGGACACCAGAAACAAAATTGTAGACCTGCACCAGGCTGGGAAGACTGAATCTGCAATAGGTAAGCAGCTTGGTTTGAAGAAATCAACTGTGGGGGCAATTATTAGGAAATGGAAGACATACAAGACCACTGATAATCTCCCTCGATCTGGGGCTCCACGCAAGATCACAAGAACGGTGAGCAAAAATCCCAGAACCACACGGGGGGACCTAGTGAATGACCTGCAGAGAGCTGGGACCAAAGTAACAAAGCCTACCATCAGTAACACACTACGCCGCCAGGGACTCAAATCCTGCAGTGCCAGACGTGTCCCCCTACTTAAGCCAGTACATGTCCAGGCCCGTCTGAAGTTTGCTAGAGAGCATTTGGATGATCCAGAAGAAGATTGGGAGAATGTCATATGGTCAGATGAAACCAAAATATAACTTTTTGGTAAAAACTCAACTCGTCGTGTTTGGAGGACAAAGAATGCTGAGTTGCATCCAAAGAACACCATACCTACTGTGCAGCATGGTGGTGGACACATCATGCTTTGGGGCTGTTTTTCTGCAAAGGGACCAGGACGACTGAACCGTGTAAAGGAAAGAATGAATGGGGCCATGTATCGTGAGATTTTGAGTGAAAACCTCCTTCCATCAGCAAGGGCATTGAAGATGAAACGTGGCTGGGTCTTTCAGCATGACAATGATCCCAAACACACCGCCCGGACAGTGAAGGAGTGGCTTCGTAAGAAGCATTTCAAGGTCCTGGAGTGGCCTAGACAGTCTCCAGATCTCAACCCCATAGAAAATCTTTGGAGGGAGTTGAAAGTCCGTGTTGCCCAGCAACAGCCCCAAAACATCACTGCTCTAGAGGAGATCTGCATGGAGGAATGGGCCAAAATGCCAGCAACAGTGTGTGAAAACCTTGTGAAGACTCACAGAAAACGTTTGACCTCTGTCATTGCCAGCAAAGGGTATATAACAAAGTATTGAGATAAACTTTTGTTATTGACCAAATACTTATTTTCCACCATAATTTGCAAATAAATTCATAAAAAATTCTACAATGTGATTTTCTGGGGGTTTTTCTTCTCATTTTCTCTGTTATAGTTGAAGTGTACCTATGATGAACATTACAGGCCTCTCTAATCTTTTTAAGTGGGAGAACTTGCACAATTGGTGGCTGACTAAATACTTTTTTGCCCCACTGTATATGAAGGAGTGTATTGTTGCGTTGTCTGTTCTGTTTCATTTGGATAAATCTCGCCAGATTGGGTCTGCTGGATGATCGGGACAATTTCCTGATCCTATGAGGTGAGGTTGATCGTGTGAGGTAGGTCAACCTCAAATAAGCTCATTTGGGAAAAGTTGTTTCAACAGAACGTGTTGTTATTTTCTTGAACATTTGTTTTAGAAATGTGCATTAAGAATATTGGTAGAAGTAATCATTTGTCATATAGTCAATGCTTGTCTTGATTTCCTGAATCAGAAATGAACTGAACTGAATTGTTGTTTTGATTTGTCTTCTTGAGGTTATGATGGAGATGGTATCGAGATAAATGAAAGGGATCATTTGACCAAACAGGTTGTGGACCTCAAAATCCCCTCTAACCGGCTGAAGAAATGGCGTTCACTACGGATCTGTCCTAAACCACTTCTATCGAGAGACCTGAGTCGGAGCCAGCAACCAGTGTACAGCATCTAGTTTTCTCATGTTGCTGGAATACTGGTTGGCAAATGGACAAGACATAATAGGAGTTGTGGTGGGGTTCAGGTGAGACATTGAAATTGGGACATTATCATGGGCCATCCACTTTGAACTGTGAAGCTATCTGAAGAAGAAAAATGAAGAAATGCCAGAAGATTGAGTGCCGGAGAAGGGAGGGGGTTGGTCAACTGTGCCCGTAATTGACTTAGACTTGTCTAAAATTGTTATTTGGGGTAACAGGTTGATGGGGAGGTCTACACTGCTGAATTTATGGTGATTTAGGCAAAAAATGCATTGAGATACTGATCTGTAATTATAAACCGGATGAGAGTGGTAATTGGGTTAATTATAAGGTGAAAATATTGTATGTTAATATGGATGTACATTCTGCCAGTATTGATATATGTTAAATTGAGGGTTTTAATTTTGAGTGATAGAACCAATGTGAATCACAGAGCAATGTCATTCTACATTTTTGGTAGGATAATTAATTGGGTTTTGAATTATGGTTTGTAAACTGAATGATTTTTAAAACTGACTGATTTATTTGAGTAAGTTTTAGTATGTTAATAATAACTATATGAGTGGAGCAATGAATGTATTGTGGATTGATTGTTATGATTGTTGTTGTGCTAATTATGATATGGATATAGAAGTTGTGTACTATGTTGAGACTATTCTCAGCATGCCTTGGTGAATGGAGGGGTGAACTCTGATCCTGAGACTGAAACTGATCCTAATCTATGTGATTTATATCCATTACCAAATGTAAATGTTTAATGATAATGCTCAGGAACGATAGCAGGTTTATGTTAATGGCCAATAGAGTCCATAGGCGATGCCTTATACATAGTGGAATCATGATGCTCGTCCTGGGTCATGTTCATGAAGATCTAAACGGTAGAAATGTATTTTAAAACCTTGTAAATTTACTTTTAAGTTGAGAGAATTCTCAAAATGGGGTTAAGACAACAACCCACGTTCAGATAATGACAGGATGAAGCCAGAGTGGCTTATGATGCAGCAATCAGCATAAGGGGGGTTGAACCAACCATGACTAAGCATTGTTAGTATCAGCTATATATAGTACTCTGCATTTGTGTTAAAGTTAGGTTACTCGGTCCAACTCTGAAGGGTGGGGGGGTCGACCAGCCTCATTGTTGTAATAATTAATCAATATTAAATAAAAATGATTGTTTGGAGAAGTGACCAAATCTCAGTGACCAAGTTCAATACTGTGACAGTGACAGTACAGAACAGTACAGTACAGTACAGAACAGTGACAGTACAGTTCAGTACAATTCAGAACAGTTCAGTACAATGGCAGTACAGTTCAGTACAGTTCAGAACAGTTCAGTACAATAACGGTACAATTCAGTACAGTGACAGTACAGTTCAGTACAGTGACAGTTCAGTTCAGTACAGTTCAGGACAGTGACAGTGCAGTTCAGTTCACTTCAGTACAGTTCAGTACAGTGACAGTCAAATTCAGTACAGTGACACTACAGTTCAGTACAGTTAATTTCAGTGACAGTACAGTGACATTACAGTTCAGTACAGTTACAGTACAGTTCAGTACAGTGACAGTACATTTCAGTACAGTTCAAAGGCTGTACACTATGCAGCTCCCTTGGCTCTGGGCCAGGTTTTTTTTCTTTCTCCTACTGCCTGTTATATATGGTCCTTATACCGGCCTGGCCTGGGCTTGGTAACACCTAGCAGGTCCTTATAGGGGCCTGGGCTTGGTAACACTTAGCAGGTCCTTATAGGGGCCTGGGCTGGGCTTGGTAACACCTAGCAGGTCCTTATAGGGGCCTGGGCTTGGTAACACTTAGCAGGTCCTTATAGGGGCCTGGGCTGGGCTTGGTAACACCTAGCAGGTCCTTATAGGGGGCTGGGCTTGGTAACACCTAGCAGGTCCTTATAGGGGGGTGGGCTTGGTAACACCTAGCAGGTCCTTATAGGCGGCCGGGCCTGGTAACCCCTCCCATGTCATTAATGCGGCCTTGGCCGGGCCTAGTAATACCTGCCAGGGTTGGAGTCAATTCCAGTCAATTCAGGAAGTACACTGAAATTCCAATTCTCTTCAATACTTTTCAATGAAGAACATTTCGAAATGGAACTTGTTTAGTTTCGGGATGAACTGGAATTGAAATAGAATTCACCCTAACCCTGACACCTATACACTGGACTAGTACATGGTGTGTGTATTGGTAAGGTGTTCAGTATATGGTGCATATAATGAGATAATAATATAGTCAAATATACTACAGTATTACCAATGATATCTGTAACAGAGTTTGCTAAGATTTCTCTAAACCTAACAACCTACAGTGTCTTCCTTTTCCTTAATACACACCACCAGCCATCGATTTTAGTCATTTGAAAGATACTCTTATCCAGAGCAACGTACCAAAGCAATTAGGGTTAAGTGCCTTGCTTAAGGGCACATCAACGTTTTATTGTCACAGAATCGGCTCGGGATTCAAACCAGAAAACCTTTGGTGAATGGTCCAACGCTCTTAATCACTAGGCTACCTGCCAGACAGGTAGGCAAGCAGAACCAGAGCCAGGCCATGGTGGGTTGGAGGGTGACTCTGTCCTGGCCAGGCGCCAGCAGGACATGTGCAGGGGGGTATGGCATGGCCAGGGCCCTCCAGGCTGGCAGTATTGAGGAGCAGTGGAGGCATTCAGCTGGTAGTGAATGTGCCTTTGTCTGGGAGCGGCGTGCCAGGCTAGCTCTAATGAGGAAACTCTTTGTGACAGGCATCTCAACATGAAGTGGGCTGGTGGACTCATTAACCTGACTACCACAAATAAAGCAGGCAGGCACAAGAGACGCCTATGATAGCACACTTAAGGCTGCTATGCTGTGCTGCTGTATCCCCCGCTTCCTCCCTCCTCTCTCCCGTTCCCTCGTTATCTCTCCCTCTCTCTCCCTCTCTCTGGTCTCCCAGGCTTAGGGGGACGTGCAGCAGGAGTGGATCAGACTGGCCTAGTTCAGGTGTCCCAGATACAGGGATGTGGATGGTGTTAACTATCTGTGGTGCAGCCTGGTCCTGTTGGAACACAGGCTGATCTGATGTGGCAGGTGATCATACGTCACCTTGGCAGGTGTTGACATCATGCATCAACAATATCACTGTGACACTTGCAGTTACTGAGTCTCACAAAAAAAAAGCTTATTTCTGTTTGATGTGTGTGTGTGTGTGCGTGTGTGTGTGTGTGTGTGTGTGTGTGTGTGTGTGTGTGTGTGTGTGTGTGTGTGTGTGTGTGTGTGTGTGTGTGTGTGTGTGTGTGTGTGTGTGTGTGTGTGTGTTTGTGTGAGTACATGCACATCTCTCTGAAGGCAGAGAAAGCTGACTGTCTTGCAACACACATTCCCATAACGTGACATGATAAACTGTCAGGAGCCAACTCTGCTCTGTCTCCATAGAGACCATATGAGGAATGAACTGTGGTTCGAATTTAGCTGTACTGCAGCGAAAGTCACATATAGCCACTGAAAAATGGATGAATCATAGAATGTAGGCCAGAAGTACACTGGTAAACAGGCAAGGACAGGTCAGGCTCCAGAATGTCATCTAACATTACCATGTACAATGCTGTTTTACACTTGTCGTGATTATCTATCTTGTGTTAATAACCCTCTTGGTTATTAACACTACTGCCTTATGGCTTATGGGCGTAGACTGTCCCGATATTGATTTGATGTTAATGTCATGTAGTGTTTAGATGTATGTTCTTTGAAGTTGCCCAAACATTTGATCAGGTGGCTTTTATGGTGCATAACTCATTAGATATTCCCTTCACTATTTTTCACTGTGTTTCCTCCACATTCATTTTGCCAGCCCTCATTGTCCTCGGCCACACGGTAACTTATTTTAATCTGGTTATGCTGTACAGGCTGCACTCGATAAGCCCTGCACAGATTCATACAGCGAGGGGGAGAAAACGGAGCTAGCGATACAATGAGCACTAATAGTGTCAGAGAGGCTCATTGCCTAAAAAGGAATATTCATACCAACATCAAGGAGTTGCGCTCCTGACACTGACAAATTGCAGACGAGTTTTCATTAATTAAGTAGGCCGCTAATGTTTATTTAAATAAAATGTACTGTTGTATTATTGATTTGCTGCTGCAAAATTATCTGACACAATACACATGGATTGCGAGCAGTGGCTCTCTGATGGTTCAGGCAGGCAGGAAGGCAGTGGGGTGTGTGTGTATGTGTGTCACACTGGTAGGGGGAGGGTGGTCTAGGCATGGTAAAGGCCTGATTTGAGAGGGAGGGGCGAGGGACAGGGGATACATGTGCACCTCCTAGGCCCCAGGATGTGTGGCCCCCAGTGTACGTAGCTTGAGAGCAGAGCTGGGGATTGTGTGCTTGTGGAGGGACAGAGTTGTTTGCATTTAAACTGCATATGACAGGTTTGGGATGTAAGGAAATCACTGCTTCTGCTACTGCTGATTACATCACTGCTGCTGCTACTGTTGATTAAATCACTGCCGCTATTGATTAAATCACTGCTGCTGCTACTGTTGATTAATTCACTGCTGCTGCTACTGTTGATTAATTCACTGTTACTGCTACTGTTGATGAATTCACTGCTGCTGCTACTGTTGATTAAATCACTGCTGCTGCTACTGTTGATTAAATCACTGCTGCTACTACTGTTGATTAAATCACTGCTGCTGCTATTGTTGATTAAATCTCTGCTGCTGCTACTGCTGATTAAATCACTGCTACTGCTACTGTTGATTAAATCACTGCTGCTGCTACTGCTGATTAAATCACTGCTGCTACTGTTGATTAAATCACTGCTGCTGCTACTGTTGATTAAATCACTGCTGCTGCTACTGCTGATTAAATCACTGCTGCTACTGTTGATTAAATCACTGCTGCTGCTATTGTTGATTAAATCACTGCTACTGCTACTGCTGATTAAATCACTGCTGCTACTGTTGATTAAATCACTGCTGCTGCTACTGTTGATTAAATCACTGATGCTGCTACTGTTTAGTAAACCACTGCTGCT